>NW_024883584.1:0-66688 GCF_019059575.1 Amphibalanus amphitrite
CATTTGTCTTTGATAACGAGTTTGGATGGACAGGTGCAGTATCCCTGCCGTTTGGAGATTCCTCGCAAGAGCGGGTGCTCATCTTTTAGAATTGTGAAAAGTTAATAGCTCTACTCAGTACCACGTCACTCTTTACGAATCGGCTAATCTTAGCCAGTGGCCACTGGCCAGCAACAGGCGCACTGATCAATATGTTTCACTCCATGGATGCTTTATACGATCATTCTTCTGGGAAGCCGGTGCTGTCTATTTTTGTCTGCCATCTTCCTGATCAATTAGCACCTCCGAGTTGATTTGTTAACTCTGCTGGCTTGCTAAACCCCTGCCCTTTACTCTGCGCTCTTTTTAGAATTGAGACTGACATGTTGGAAAGCTAGCACAACAAAAAAAAGCACCAAGGAACAACGAGAAAAAAAGCACCGTGGAAGGCGTCATGAATGACTGAACTTGAATGGATGACGGAACAACAAAAATAGCGTCAACGTCTTTGCATACGACCGATGCTACTTTGTTCAAGTCGCGGCAGTGCTGCATCATCTTAGTAGAACATTTTGCGCTGCTATTGTCCCTGAAGCATTCTACAGCAGGGTCGCGACTTGTGACCCGACCGACCCGCCCCCACCGCGCTGTGGTTCGAGCGACCTGCAGGGCGGCTGCCGATATCGGAGGAGCGATCAGCGCGGCAACTGCCGTCAATAGTGCACACCACTGGTGCACAAACACCGATCGACCAACAATGGTCCCACCGGCGACACAACAGAAGCTGCTGCAGACAATTCCGGCTCCGTGTCACCCCGCGCTGATAGTTTTATAGGTGTCCGGTCAGATAACCCGACCCCTTCACACAGATGACCCCATCCTCAGTCAGTGTCAGATGTCGCACTCATAGAAAACACCGCGGGCTCTGTCACATATTGTCAACAAGAGAATGAAATAAATCACTTTAATTGTAAGCTATCTCTATCACTGAAGATGACTGGCATATAAAATAGGTAAACATGGGAAATTACGTTTGAAGTTGGAGACACATACATACAACATAGCACACAACAGTAAGGCACACACTGCAAATTAACACGAACAACGCCCGCCGGGAAAAATATAACCACCGGCGTAGCGTCTTGAGCCACGTCTAAACTATCAGTCATAACTTAGTGGGCTTTGCTTTCCTTTTATATATATTCTTTGCTATTTGTTTGACTGCTCACTCAGCTAATGCCAGGTCTAAGAAAAAATTATAAATAAAAACGTCTTAACTTATTTTCAACTAATACCTACCAACTCCTGTGTTTTGAAATCATACGAGCCTTGCCGGCGGATTCTAAAAATATCACTCGTTAATATCAGCAAATTACTCTTGGCGACAATGAAACTGTGTCTATTTTTACAACTGTGACGTGCGTCATTCGAACAGTTTCATGTTAATCTGCTATGATCTGCTAAGACATTTGATTACAAATCCACCTTGCAGAGGCTGACGACGAACAGTTGCTGGAAGGCTCAATAGTTGCTCGAAATGACATGCTTGAAAGTGAAAACCCGATGTTTAAAGGGACCCTCCCACCTTCAAAAAAGTTAATGAATTGGCATGAAAGTGATGTCGCTCGGTTCAGAAAGAGCAAAAACGAATATCTACCAAATTTCATCGAAAAATATTCACCGGTTTTCAAGATATTAGACTTTTACTTTTGTTTACTTTTTGGGATCTCCGCTGTTCCTAGCGACTTTATTTGAAAGTGCGGCATTTGTTGCGCGCAAAGCAGCATATACCACCACGTGCTACAAAACGTTTTAGTCAAACATTTAACGGACGTTCGAAAGCCTGATGACGTCATCAGATTCCCGTAATGGTTAAGAGATAGGGACCACGCTGGTCCCACCCTGCAAGTAAAGGGAAGAAATTTCTTGAACACCATAAAGCTGCGGGGGTTGCGACCAGGATAAATGGTGGTTTCTGAGCCTGGCCGCAAACTTGGCTATCTCAACTCAAAACTAATGTTAAGGTGGGAGGGTCCCTTTAACAACCATTTTCGTCGAGCTGACCTTATACCTGAGAAGTTGACAATATTCCACGACCACGAGTCCTCCTCTTTTCGCACTAAATATTGCCAGCTGAGGCACAGTATAAGCATATGATGTACCGCACTTTGGAACCTTACCTAATATTGCCGTTGTCTGTTTAATGTATTGGGTTTTTGCACAAACAAAACTTAATTGATCAAGGGTTATAACTACTGTCTTTCCCCGTGACGCACAAAGTCGTATCCATATTGACCTGGAAAGGTCTATATGAAAATTTGACCTTTGGTCAAGTCAAGGTTATGTCAAGACCACAGTATGTCATGTTGGATATTTTCCTAACTACGTGTCCACAAAGAAAACACGTCAAAGCCATCCATAATGCTATATGTATGTAGATTGGATTCTGCAAAGTCAAGGATAATATTTTGCAAATCTTCCATCCCTGTGAATCCTATCGTTCCAACTCTGAACCGGTCCCACTCTGCCTCAGCGCGCGGTGCACCGAGCCCGCGCCGACATTTTGCTCTCCGGACCATGGCATGGGAGCGTCGTCGTCCGCTGATGGTCGTTTAGGAGGCGGTGTGGGCGGGGGCTGCCCGGGACGCCCTAACGTCTCCAGTCCAGCTCTCCTGGCCAGAGAGTTTAAACCTCAGCTCGGCCAGGGACCGCAGCAGCAGCGGCTAATGCTGCAAAACAGCGCCGGGCATGATCAGGTGAGCCTCCGATGGCCGACGGAGTGGCTGAATGGTTTAACGATGGTAATTAGGCAGATGCATTGATCCAAGTCAAGTCAGGAATCAGTAAACACAACTGTCGGAAAATGGGTTTAGCAGGTGGGCGAAGTCGGATAACTATAATATCTTGTAATTGACATTCGGGTGAGTGCCACGTCAACCATCCCTTCTACCTGCGCTATCACCCTACAAAAGCCGTTTCTTTTTAGGGGAGGGGTCGTGGACCGCGTTGACGACAGATGTGCCCTCGTGCGAGCTGGGTGGGCCGCGCCGACCCCGGGGCAGCCCTCGTCGGCCGGCTGGGGCCATCCCTCCCTTCCTACCGATAAACACGGCTGGCGTCCCTCCCCCGGGCTCAAACAGAAGCAAACAGTGGCGCATACAACAGGGCCACGGCGGCGGCGGCGTCTGGGAGTCGCCGCTGTCCCGCCGGGTTCTGGGGACGCCTCCCCTCGTGGCCAGCGGGACGCACTCTGCTCGGGCGGGGAGGGAAGGATCGACCTGTGGAACCCACGGTCGATGTGGCTTATTTAGGAGGGCTTGCAAGGGAAATATTAGGTTTCCCCGTAGCAAGCAGAAAAAAGATTTCCCAAAAAATGGATACTGGTAATGGATAGCGTACGAATGGACTTAGTGAGCCGGCGAAAGTGTCTGCAGCTTCGTGCCGAGTCACTTCCCTGGAGGGAGGTTAAACGTGAGTGCCGGAAAGGGGGTACATTATCTAGTCGCAGGGGCAGACGCGCACGTTCCGCCTGAATTGATATTCTGTCTACACGCAACGAGGTTAAGCGTATGAGACGACTCTCCACCAACCCCTTCACTCTCCTCTCGTATTTTCGTAAATTTTGTACAATCAAAAATCGGTTTTACTATTCCAAATATTGAAGGTGGGCTGAAAAAAATGTTGGCGAGCCTCACATTACAGAGCCCATAACTATACGCTACTGTGCAAGTGCACAGATGCACTTTGGCGTGCTGTGTGCGTGAGCGCCGACTTATGCCATAGCCAAATTTATCCACCAGTTACCATGTTTGAGTCATCGACTGGACCGGTCTGAACCGAGTTGAATCGAAATCTCAAAATAAAGTGTCAGTGGTTTTCGCTCGAGGAATTGAAGTCTCAAAATAAAGCGCAACGGCTTTCTCTTGGAAACAGCAGCACGCTCGTTTTTTCGATGTACGAACCTAGAGAACGATATCTTATTCTAAATCTGTTCTGTCAGCTTATTTAAGGTCCTCTGTCGACCGCTTGCAGAGGACAAGTGGAAGATCCTCAGGAGCATCAATCAATCAATAAATTTTGTAATCCAGTCTCTAATTAGCTGGCTGATTAAAAGTCCATCTGGCTGTCAGGTGGCAGGAGCAGTGCCGCCACCGATTTGAGCACCTGCCCCCGCCCCCAATGACGTCATGACCAGCAGCTGACCGCCGCGGCGGGGCCAGCCAAGGTCGGGCCGCGGCGGTCCAATCGATACGGTCCACTCGGGGCCAGGAGGACGGCCGAGCGGACCGACACTGCACAGAGGGCATGGCAGCCGCCGTAAAGCAGCTTGGTCCCGCACGACAGCAATGTGAGGAGCAGCATTGTCTCCGTGACAATCCCGTGACACAGCGGCCCTCTTCTGTCCCCCTAGGCAGAGCGTTCCGCCCATCACAGTTCTCATTTAACAGAGCAGTCACGTCCATGGGGTTGGAGGCTGCGCTTCAATAAGAACGTGAGGCGCATGGATATCCCCTCTCCTGGCACAATGCAAGGCAGAGCTGGCACTAAAGGGCACGTTGAGGAACGGTCAAGGTAGCCTCACCTGACCTGTGGTAGGGGGGTGGACCTATTATCCGTTGCTGGCGTAATATGCATGCTAAAAGTCATATTCACTTCTGTTTAAACAAATTTAGAGTACCTACCAGTAACGTCAAGTTCGCTGTCAAGCTAGAAATGTCACAACCAAAAACATATTTCAACTCTAAGTGTGGTACAATAAATATTTCGTAGATATTCTTATCGACGTTCTGTAAAAGTGTCGTTTACGTGTTCAGACAACATGCATGAGTCAAGTACGGCTCGTGCCAAGCTCAATTAAGTGAAAATATATAGGAAAAAACTTTCGTTTTTCTCGTTAATGGTATATGAAATCCTCCCACGCCCCGCTGGACTATTCAGCCAAACACGCCCGCTGGAGGAGCGGGGGTCAGATTACCCCCCCCCCCCCTGCGACGTCCGAATAGATAGTCGCAGAAAGATGGAAAAAACGGCAATCGAGAGCCTCTCAACAAGCCGGACCTTCCGAGTATAAAGTTTTTGCTCAAGTAGGTCAGAAGCCAGGTCAAAGTGAGGTCAAGGTAAAAATGGTAAGTTTCTACATACATTACTGGCTTTGAAGCCCAGTTGGCGAAAAATGCTCTGATCAATCAAAACGCGTTCTTAGGCCACCTAGACAAGATGCATTGCAAACAATGTTATGCAATGGTCAATGTGAAGGTCAGACGGGTTCACCAAAGGCGATAAGATATGTGCGAAACATGTCTTTCATTTTACTCCTAAAACTTAATGGGCATACTCAATTAGTAATATGGACCATATTTGAATGAAGTTCAAGTCGAGGTCAGGTCAAGGTCAGGTCAAGAGAGGTCGACTTTTAAAGTTTTCTTTTTAGATGAAAAATGTGACCAAGTGATGCAGTTTTTCACGACAAATCGAATGATGTTATTTCTATTCCTGGAGAGAGTATACATACAGTAGCTACATTGCCTAGAACTCTCATTTTTTAGCGTCGTGACGTCACTAACATTTAAATGACTTCTACACTTTTGAAGCAATTCTACTAGAAATTGAGAGGTAGGTGGCAAAGTGCGCACTTCTCTAGCATATATTTTGGCTTTAACTCCAAATTTCGAAGATTATAACCATGTTAAAACTATTAAAAATGTATATTTTTATAGGATCAAAATCCAGCATACTCGAAAACCCGGAATATGTTGCCGTTTCAAAGACGAAGGAATCACGTACAACTTTTTTGTTACGTCTTGATTTATTAAAAACTAAACATGTTACAGGCGTTTGAAGTGTTGCAGTTTTTGAAGCGATTGTTGATAAGCTATTGGCGAAAAACGGGAGGGGCAGATTAATAATACTCGCCTTAGGGGGGGGGGGGGGGGTCAAGATTACTTTATCTCTTGAAAAGTCAACGCAAAAGGAATTATTCAGCGGATTTTAGAACATAAAAGTGAAATTTAAGATATGCTCAATGTGGCTCAATCAAAGTTATGCAAGCTTGACCGAACATTTTAAATGACTTTTATGTGTGGTTATTTTTTTACTAATTAATTTTTTATCTAGGCACTTAACTTAATGTTTATCCATAAATCAAAATCGTGTTCTATAACTGAGAACACTACTGGAGGAGTGGTAACCTATTGTGATTTCTTTTTTATTATTTTTATAGGTGTCTTATATTTTAATGGTGTCTGTACCTATATAGGTATTTTGTTTGTATTGTATAGGACAATGTTTCCTTTGGGGGAGGCGCTATTAACGACACAAAAAAAGATATACCAGAGAGTGATGATTGTTTTATTATATTTGCCCTCTGCTTAGTTTTATCTGAGCCCTCCCCAGCCGAGGGAGGTTTGTGCAACTCCATTGCGGTTTTCTCGCGCTTATCCAAAGCGCGTTGGAGAAAGAGAGACAAAAGTTGGCATATCCTGGCCTTTGCTTAAAGCTAAATCTTAAGGCACCATTCATATGACCTATAACGCCATAACAGAAGATTGCACGGTCCAAAAAATGCCGCAATTTAGCGACATCCTCAGTGACAGAAAATATTTCGCTGGGAAATGAACCTCACAGAAAGCACTGAGCTCCCGAGCCCTCATATCTCTCGGATTTTTCATACGTTTTAGCTTTGCCTGAGGTCAGTACAGCACATGACTCCATTACTAGGCATAGGTAAATTAAAGTGAAGAAACATGGAAACTGTTATTTTGGCGCCGGAATAATTTAACCCTATTAGTGGCAGGGGTGGGGTTGTTTTTATCCACCCCTCAGGTTTTTCGGGAATATCTCCGAAACCGCTGAAGCTACGATGCTGAAATTTTCTGACTTTTCCTAAAACTAAATTGGGCACATTCCCTGAAAATTTCAAGTTCATAACTTTACCAGGGGCGGCTCCAGAGCACTGGGAATTGGGGGGTCCTATTCGTGAAGCGAGTCATTTGGGCGAAGATCACGATGCTGCACCAGTTTTACGAACAGTGAATGAAAGGTATTATGTGATAACATATACAGTTATTGTGCATCCTCTTTTGACACGTTTTTGCTATAATAGGCGGATCCAGGCGTCCAAAAAGGGGGGTTATGTTTTACCTCCCAATATAGGTGCCCTGACACCGCCTATGCATGACCAATACAATTATAGTCGTTCTCTCATAAGAAAATTGTAACATTACAAGACCATTACCACCCTTTTTAGAAACAGTACCAACAAAAACCTTATTTACTATACTTTTTGTGTACCCCCAATCTCAATGATCTGTATCCGCCTATGATTTTTGAAAATGCATATTTTTAGGATCCATGTGAATTCCTGGTTCATTCTCTATCGATCGGCAAAAGTTGCGTTAAGATTGGTTCAGAAACCTGGCCGTGATAAACAGTCTAAAATGTATCTGCAATCTGCACGTTTTTACCCCCCTCTACCCCCCCCCCCCCTATTGACATTTTTTAATTTTTATTTTTAGAAATGTAGATCACGTTGAGCGAAATCGAATGCCGTTTGAATTTTGAAAATCGGCCCGTTAGATCTCGAGATATCAAGGGGGGGGGGTCGTAAACAGCCCCCCCTGCCACTAATAGGGGGTAGCCAGGAGCCTGCCACTAATAGGGTTAAGGCAATCTTTACCTTCTCCCCAGTGTGGGGAGGGGAGGGGGGCATATGTTACCACCCTGTCGCGTTTTTTTTTTTTGTGTGTGTGAATGAATAACCGCGGCGCGAGTATCTTTCTGTACATCAACTTTGGACAATGTTGATGTGTGAAAATTTTGACCCCAGGTCATGGCAGGTTAGGTCACCAGAGGCCTCTTGCACCAAACTACCTAGCTAGGTAAAATCGAAAAACCGGTTTCAGAATAAGCTAATCTAACGGTGGTAAATTTGTTTGCAATAGCCCAATACATAATCCTACATGTACTTGCTAAATTTTGCACGCAAATTGTTACATTTGAGAATCGGACTGGGCATACGATGCAAAATAATCCGAGCATTGGTGCAAGAGGATTTTGGTGCAAGAGGCCTCAGGTCAAGTTAACTGACCAAGCCTAAAAAAAGTTTGCAATCATATCCAGCCTGCAGTGTTTATAAGAGAGCTTTTAAGTTTGGTGGATTGCATGATGTTATGGGCACCTATAACTTGTATATCTCGCGGATTTTTTTATGTCCGTGACCTAAGGCCAGGACAGTGGCGTGACCTTTCCATTAGGTATAAGTCAACGGATAAAAATGAAAATGCCTCTAGATCCGTTTGTACGCATAGGAACAGTCCAAATATTTCAGAATCACAATGATTTGGCCCACCCGTGACGACCAAGGTGTCTTTTTTGCTGATAGTCTCTAGAAAGGTAATCCGAGGTCATTTCAGGCTACAAACAGATTTTTGCCAATAACTCTCGATTGGAAAGAGATAGAACGCTGGAGATGGCTTCATTGTGTTTGTCTTGTCGAGACGCATCGAATGATATGTAACATGACCTATTTGGGTCACCACGTGACCTTGACCTGAGGTAAAAATTTGACCTTGACCTTTCCAGGTAAAAAAAAAAAATATTTCGAAGCGGCTGAAGGAGAGAAACTTGATATTGCCATTGCCAATTTTTCATCTTTACTGGTTCAAAAGTTATTCGTGAAAAAGTTTTATCCAAAAACAGCTATTTTAACAATATTTGAGCTATGGAGGCTTAACCGTTGACCTGAGGTCAATTTTGATAATGACCTCATCAAACAAAGAGTTCAAAAGCTATCGATTGCTTTTCCATGTGTTTTTCTAGCTATCATAGTTCTTGAGATAACTGCATGTTTTCTGAAAAATATAATGACATTTGGCAAATTTTGACCTTTGATGACCTCCAGTGACCCAAATATTGCTCTAAGATGAAAAATGACCGGAATACGTTCAAACGTACGCATTGAAAGCTATCGACTGATTTACTGCGTCTTTCTAACCCTCTTAGTTTTTGAGTTAGGGGTGGGTGGTAACATATGACCCCCCCCCCCCTCCACTAGGGCTGAGGAAGTTGGCTGAGACCGCCACTCAGGGCGCGGGTCAAGCTCACCAGAAATCCCAAGTTCATCACACCTTGCAAGGTGCGACGCTTCAGTTTTGAATGGCGGTCCCTCACTACGGTCGCTTGAGGTCATCGGAGTTTTTTCCGTTCATACCTAACGGCTAACCTTCGATCAAATAAAACTAGCGAGTCGGGCAAGCCACCAAAAGCGGACTCTGCCTTGGGACACTTGACCTGTCACCATTTAGAAGTCACCATCTGATATAAGACCTTAGCCCTATTCCGGGCGGGCTCTGAAAGGTTCAATTCTGGGTGGGGGCCTTTTCGCCCCCTCCCCTTCAGATTGAGATCTAAAATAAAACACACACACACATCCGAGCGACAAACGGCAAACGGTGTTTGATAGGTCATTCAAAGATCTATAACTTTTACATACGCCTTAACCCTCGCCGGACCTATTGGTTTTCTACATACGCGCCGGCCGAGGGGGGGGGGGGCGGGTACGACCCCCCCCTCGCTGTTTCGCCCCTGGTGGAGCTAGCGCGTCGCGGAAAAAACGAGCGTGTGCGCCGTTACGAGACGCAGAGATTGGTACCCGATTTTAAGGTCCTAGGTCAACCGGTGACCTCTGAGGTCAGGTCAAGGGCCCCAGGGTACGGTTCAGTTTTTGGTGAATAACTTCGCAAAAAACGGCCACAGAGCCCCGATTTTGGCAGCATCGTGCTCGCCTTGCTCAGGCGCGTCGAATGATATACTTTCTGTTCGGGTCAGGTCAACTTAGGGTGTTGACCTCAGGTCAAGGTCAGGTCAGCACCCCCAGGTCACGAAGTTGGTCGGAAGAGGTCATGTCGCATATCATTCGATTCGGCAGGTCTTCCTGAGTCCATTGGTGGCTTTCCCGACTCGCTAGCTCAATGTGATCGGGAGTTATTGACGAAAAACTAATATGACCTTGATGACGTCATAAATGACGTCACGGAAGGTCAACATTGCAAAAGTGACGCATCTTACCTTGCAAGGAGTGCATCAAATCACGATTCTGTGTGTTTGAGATAGTTGGAGATCGTTCCCGGCGCCAGAATAGCAGTTT
The DNA here is from genome assembly GCF_019059575.1 of Amphibalanus amphitrite. Classification (NCBI taxonomy): domain Eukaryota; kingdom Metazoa; phylum Arthropoda; class Thecostraca; order Balanomorpha; family Balanidae; genus Amphibalanus; species Amphibalanus amphitrite. The sequence goes on from NW_024883584.1 coordinate 10,124, forward strand.
GAATTTTTCCCCATTGACTTATAGGTAATGGTGAGGTCACGAAAATGACCTGACCTCATATGACCTTTAGGAAAAATCCGAGACATACAAGTTGTGACACTCATAATGGATACTAGATCCTGCAAGTTTCATTTCCCTGTGACATCTCCTCTGGCAGTGAGGGCGTTGCGAAGTTACGACATCTGAAGACCGTGCAGAGGCTCACTTATGACGTCATAGGTCAGTGACCTGACTTGACCCAAAAATGCGGTTGGTGTCAAAAGATGCGGCTTGGATCAAAGGTCAGGTATGCCAAGTTTCAGCTCTCTATCGCCAGCGTGTTCGGAGCTATCGCGAAAAAAACCCTATGGGGGGGGCGGCACCCGCCCCCCCCCCTCGGCCGGCGAGGGTTAATTCATTTTCGGAGCAAGTCAATATTGAGGTCACCAGAGGTCATCAACGATAAACTGTTTTGGAAATAGTTACTTATATAGGTAACTTTTGAACTAAGAAACATAGAGACATAAAAATAAAATAAATACATTTTTTGCTGGTCTCGTCGAGGCGATGCGAAATAAGTATGCGAAGACCTTCACATGTCAATTTGAAATTTGACCCGAGGTCAAGGTCAGGGCATTCACCAATGAGGCTGTGGGGTATGGTCATGCTGCATATCAAACGACGTACCCTGACCAGGCGAGCAGTTTGGTACCACTTACAAGTCTTTAGCGCCATTATGCCGTGATTTATTGAAAAAAAAAACGATTTATGACGTCACATGAACTCCGATGACCTTTCATGGTGCCCCTGTTAACAATTGGCACCTAGATCATCACTGATCAGATAATCTTCCACAATACTGAAAGAGTTGGGTCATAGACCCCTTTAACCCTATTAGTGGCAGGGGGGGGGGGTTGTTTTTATCCACCCCTCAGGTTTTTCGGGAATATCTCCGAAACCGCTGAAGCTACGATGCTGAAATTTTCTGACTTTTCCTAAAACTAAATTGGGCACATTCCCTGAAAATTTCAAGTTCATAACTTTACCAGGGGCGGCTCCAGAGCACTGGGAATTGGGGGGTCCTATTCGTGAAGCGAGTCATTTGGGCGAAGATCACGATGCTGCACCAGTTTTACGAACAGTGAATGAAAGGTATCATGTGATAACATATACAGTTATTGTGCATCCTCTTTTGACACGTTTTTGCTATAATAGGCGGATCCAGGCGTCCAAAAAGGGGGGTTATGTTTTACCTCCCAACATAGGTGCCCTGACACCGCCTATGCATGACCAATACCATTGTAGTCGTTCTCTCATAAGAAAATTGTAACATAACAAGACCATTACCACCATTTTTAGAAACAGTACCAACAAAAACCTTATTTACTATACTTTTTGTGTACCCCCAATCTCAATGATCTGTATCCGCCTATGATTTTTGAAAATGCATATTTTTGGGATCCATGTCAATTCCTGGTTCATTCTCTATCGATCGGCAAAAGTTGCGTTAAGATTGGTTCAGAAACCTGGCCGTGATAAACAGTCTAAAATGTATCTGCAATTTGCCCGTTTTTACCCCCCTCTATTGACATTTTTTAATTTTTATTTTTTAGAAATGTAGATCACGCTGAGCGAAATCGAACGCCGTTTGAATTTTGAAAATCGGCCCGTTAGATCTCGAGATATCAAGGGGGGGTCGTAAACAGCCCCCCCTGCCACTAATAGGGGGTAGCCTGGAGCCTGCCACTAATAGGGTTAAACAAGGGGTCTATGACCCCTTGTTGTTTAAAGGGGTCTATGGTTGGGTGGTTTTGACTCGTTACACGAAGTAGGAGACATTTCAATATTTTCCCACAGGCTTGCAATGTAGAGGTCACGAGTCTGGCCTAGATATGTAAATTCTGCCAGATATAAAAATTGCACCTACTGGTATATAATTAACTAAAACCTGAAGAGTGAAGAGAAACAATTGATCAGTCAAAAACTCTAGCTCTGGCGTGATTGCAAACTTTTCTGAGGTGGGTCAACAAGCCGCCTCTGGTGACTTGACCTCACCTGACCCGGCAACTTTTTTATCAAAATGTGCGCAATGAATGTTTCGGAAGTCACCGAGTATGAACGTTCAGTCTTGCGGCGTTTGGCAATGGCACAAGAAGAACCTAGGGGGGGGGGGGGGGCGAATAACCCTCCCCCGTCCGGAATAGGGTTAAAATTGGGCACCAGTCGCTATATCTCGTATCAACGCACACCATCGTTTTTTTCGCGAAGCTCTAGAAGTCTAGACCAATTAGGGGGGGGGGGCGGCGAGGAGGTCCCTCTCTACCGGGGAGGTAGAAAAGCGATAGATCCGGCGAGGGTTATTCTACGTGTTATCTTTTGGGTGCAGTAGGTATTAAATGTTTACTAATAGCCTCCGTGACCCATGAAAAAGTTAAAAAGGGTTGAGAACTTCTTAAAATAATCAGGAGACATGTTTTTTGTCACTATTGTCGGATGCGATTCCTTCTACGATTGTGAGCCAGCATTTTTCGATGATGCTGCGCGACATCCCATTGTTTCTCCAATCTCTGCGTGCTTCCGGCAGCGGAGGCACGGGGCTGCGCCTCCTACCCGCCGCGACGGCGCCCGCTCGCGGATTGACCCGAGGCGGCCGCCGACGGCCCTCCTGAGGCGGGGGATCGGCGGGGAGGGGGTCGACTGCCTGCGTAGTGCGTACCTGGCCGCTGCCAGCCGGCCGCTCATTGGTCGGCGCCCTCTGACGTCAGAGGCAAGAGTTGATCGATGCTGGCTGGCGGCCGAGCGACTAGTCGGGCCCGAGTCCCTAGCGCCGTTTGGTCGCCGCTGGTTGCCGGCGCGACGCGTGCGCCTATTTTTGAACGTCTATTTTCAGATTGTTGTATTTGACTCGATATTTTCGTTGAGTGGCCGCGTGAGAACGTGGAATTGCGTGAGAGCCACGGCATTGGGGCGCCACCGACCAGCGCCGGCTCCGGAAGACAGCAGCAGCGGCGCCGGACTTGTAGGCGCCACCACTCCGCAATCGACTGTCTTCACCGGGAGCCCAGTAAGTGTGCTACGTCTGTAGTCTGTGTCCGTCCGCCCCTGCGACAGGAGCTGCACGCCGCTCTCGGCAGCAGTGGTAGGAGTACTCCGCTGGGTACCAAGGTGAGACTCGCTCCCCGAGCGCGGCCCGGGGCCCGTGGGTGTGTGCGGAAAGTGCGGACCGCCGCCGCGCCGCGCCGGCCAGGCACCTGGAGCCCACATGCGCTGCCGCCCGCCCGACCGGCCCGGGCCGCGATCGGGACAAACAAGTGCCGCCCCACGCCTTCCGCGCCGCGGCTGCGGCAGACGCGAATCCCGGTCGGCGACCCCTGCCAACCCCAGCCGGACCCCGGCGGGCCAGTGGATGTGCCGCTCCTTGGCGGGGGACCGACCGACCGACTGGAGACGCCTTGCATCGGCCTGTCATTTGAGCCCACGGAAGGGGTGGTTTCGACGACTGGGACCCGGCTGGTGGGTTGGGGTCCTCGGCAGACCAGCCAAGACTGTCAGTGGTGGTGCAGAGACGGTACTTCGGCCACTTTCGGCGCTCTCATAGCATGCTGGGGAGAGCCGGTACCTTTCTGTAAGGGACACGACCGGCGGGATGGTACCGGTACCTTTCCTGTGAGGGGACAGAGAGACAGGCTGGGTGGTATAGTACCGACTGGCACTTTCTCTGTGAGGGCACAGAGACAGGCGTGCAGTACCTTTTCTTGTGGCAAAGGGACAAGCGGTACGATAACTTTCCTGTGAGGGGATACACTTCTTATAATGTGCATCGGTACCCTCCCTGTAGATACGTCACAGATTGAAACCACCTTCCTGTGCTGATGAGCAAGTGCAGGTGCTGCTTTTTCTCCTTGCTGAGAGTTACCGACGTTATCTCCCATGCGTGGGACCAGACGGTTCCTCTACTGCCCTGTGGAGATAAATGTCACCTGTTTGTGTGGTGACAGATATTCACACGGTAGGTACCCTCCCAGTGGGCAGTGAAGTACAGATTGATTCACAGATGGTCTCTCTCTCCTGTGTGCGTGTACCCTCCCCCAGGGACTGACTGTAACTCTCCCGTAGACGACAGGTGGTGCACTCCTGTTTGGAGACGGGCAATACCCTCCCTTCCCTCAGTGCGGCCAGGCATTACCCTCTCATTATCCTCCCGTGGGAGGGTGGAGGGTCACACGGTTCCTGCCTTTCTCTGAAGGGGCCGGACGCCTTCCACAATCCACACCGAGCGGACGTGAGTGGCAGGCGCGTATTGACCGGATCGCGATGTCAAGGTCGTATGGACGATGCTCGCCGTATATAAAGACGCTCCCGCTAAAGAGAGCGTTAAAGTTTCCAGTTTATCTTTTTTAAGCTCTGATAGCCAACTATTAAGAGCAGTCGGCTCGACCAGAATCTCCTACAGCTACTAGGAATAGACAGTAACAAAGCAAGTTCTACCAGATATGCCATGCGTGCTGGTACTAACCTTACCCACAGTAAAAAAAAAAAAAAACGGTGTAGGGATCAGCAGCCCGGAATAAATTTAGTTTGGTAGGTATGTCGAACTACTTTTAAGCTTAAAACAAAAACGTTAAAAACATCAAATAAAGTAAAATGAACTCGCACATGAACGCCAGCTCAGCCTGCGGCGCTGCTGCAGGTCGACCACACTCCGTGCCACAGGTTGCGGAACCAATCCTTGACCATTCGCACTACACGAGCCGCTATGGTGTCTTCCTGAAGCACTACTATGCTCTACGCACCGTGGAGTACGTTTGTGCGTAACTGGCGGGGCGGAAGGTCGCTAACGCAGTAGTGAAAAGTGAAAAGTCCATCGCCTCGGTGAGCAGCTCACAGCTGAGAGCAATAACATTACTCGCAGCCGCAGATGGACTGTTCTTTCAGTTACTGCGTGGAGGTGTCTTCTCGGAATGCGAAACTATGCCACGGGTGGGCGCGGCAAAATTACGCTTCACTGCTGATCGTTTCATACTCGACTAGTCCTCAGTTAAATCGATTACTTATCTCCCCATCGTTTAAAATGTTAGTTACTTCATATTTGATAATGGCTCTCTTCGGTGTAGACTATGGTCTTGTTGCCAGTCATTGACTTCGACTTCCCTGTGCCAAGCTTACTGAACAGCCGAGTGGACCAGGGTGGCATGAGGCGACGCGAGAGAAATGCACAGGCAGTAGGCACTGCTGTGGACAGCAGATCCTTGGCATGTCGATGCGTCAAAACATGAGGAACACGAGGAAGCTTTACTGCAAGTCAGTCCTCAGTATGACGAACCGGGATCGGCGGACGCAAAATTTCATCTCGTGGGCAAGTAATTACCGCAGTTACCGGAACCGCAACTGCTCCATTACGTCGATCAGTCCACGCGCAATATCTCCCGCATTGTCACGTGCATCAAGTGCTATGATATTCAGATTCACTTTCAAATGCACATTCGAAAAAACTCACCAAATGCAAAGTTTTGGCTACCATCGTGTAGCCAGGAAAGCCCTGATTCTGAAAATACATATCCCAATACATGACACTGAATAGTTAACGAGATATACCTGTTTTCCTTTTGAAGGTCATTCAAGGTCATATAGTGGCAGGTCATCAAAAAACTCACCAATATACACCAAAATTACAGGATATATAGTCCAAAGCAGCCTCCATCGAACGGTGGTAGTCACTATTCATGACACTTCTGCGTTTTTGGTACAGGGGCCATTTTTATTTTCAAATGCCTATCTCGCTAATGTTAACACTGCCTGACTTAACCCGCGCGGGGCTGGGGGGGGGGGTAAATTTTACCCCCCCTCGCGAATTTTTGCGATATCTCAAAAACGGCGGCGCGCAGCGCCGCCAAACTTTCAGTACCTTTTCTTACATCAATTTGACACGTTCCCTGAAAATTTGAGCGAAATCCGTCGGAAAATTTTTGAGAAATTGACGTTTTAGTGACGTCATGTTCGCCATTTTCGCCTCAAAAACGGCAAAAGTTCAAACGCCGCTAACATCTTCATTTTTAAAGGAATCAAGACGTAACAAAAAAGGTTATACGTAATTTTACTTTGTCTATCAAATGGCTATCTCGGTTTTTTGAAAATTTTGGATTTTGACCTAATTTTTTTCAAAAAACTGACTTTTTTGGGAAAATCATTATAAAATCCAAAATTTTGAGTCTATCAAAAAAACCGGAATATATGTCAGAGAAGTGGTCTATGTGCACCTACATACCAAATTTTAGAAGAATCGGTTCAAAAATGTGGGAGTTATTCAAAATTTTATGACGTCACGACACACAAAATTTTTGAAAAATGACTTTTTTGGAAGTTCTAGACCTCGTACGGAAACAAAAATAGCACCATTCGATTCGCCGTGAAAAACTGCATCAGATAGACACCTTTTTAGGCCTTAACAACCAACTTCAAAATTTGACCTCACTTGACCCGACCTTGACCTGACCTCGACCTGAAATTCATCCAGAGGTGGTCCATATCACTTATTGAGTGTGCCTATTGAATTCTATGAGTAAAATGACCCATAAAACATGTGTCGCACATGCCCTTTTTTATATTTTGTTTTTTGGTGACCTGACCTGACCTGACCTGACCTTGACCTTGACCTCTGAATGATATTGTATGCAACGAATATTGTCTTGGTAGCCTAAGAACACGTTTTGGGCGATCCGTCTCAGTCCATGACTCCATTCTTCGGCAACTACGGTGCAAGGCCGATACTGTAGAAACTTGCAATTTGTACCCTTGACCTGACCTTGACCTTGACCTCAAACTTTAAATTAAGTACATGTTTTTAGTAGTTCGTGACGAGAGCTTTCGATTGGCGTTTGAATTTTCCAAATCGGACCATTAGTTCGGGAGATAACAGGGGGGGTAAAATTTACCCCCCCCAGCCCCGCGCGTTCGGCTGGAGACCCCAGCCCCGCGCGGGTTAAAGGCCAATAACTCCCAAAGTACATCACCGTTCTCTTTCATCTTTTAATGACACGTTTGCAAGGCCCTAAGGCAGTTTTTGGTCAAGTGCCTACCCATGACGCCTTCTCAAGTCGTTTGTACGCGGGTTTGAAAATTTGATATTTTTGGTCATACGGCCAAAGTCAACAAAAAGAACTCACCAATATGCACAAAAATTACAGGGTATATAGTCCAAAGTGACCTCCATTGAATGGTGATAGTCTTTATTCATGACACTTTGCGCTTTTGGTACAGCGGCCACATTGATATTCAAATGCCTATCTCGCTAATGTTAACGCTGACTGACTTGGATGGGTATAACTCCAAAAGTACATCTTTGATCTTGTTAACCTTTTAGTGGCACGTTAGCAAGGCCCTGGGGCAGTTTTTGGTCAAGTGCCTACCCATGACGCCTTCTCAATACTTTTGTACGCGGGTTTCAAAATTTGATTTTTTGGTGATACGGCCAAAGTCAACAAAAAAGAACTCACCAATATGCACAAAAATTACGGCATATATAGTCCAAAGTGACCTCCATCGAATGGTGGTAGTCGCTGTTCATGACACTTCTGCGTTTTTGGTACAGCGGCCACATTGATATTCAAATGCCTATCTCGCTAATGTTAACGCTGACTGACTTGGATGGGTATAACTCCAAAAGTACATCTCCGATCTTGTTAAACACTTAGTGGCACGTTAGCAGGGCCCTGGGGCAGTTTTGGTCAAGTGTCTACCCATGACGCCTTCTCAAAACTTTTGTAGGCGGGTTTGAAAATTTCATTTTTTTGTTTTTACGGCCAAAGTCAACAAAAAAGAACTCACCAATATGCACAAAAATTACGGCATATATAGTCCAAAGTGACCTCCATCGAATGGTGGTAGTCCCTATTCATGACACTTCTGCGTTTTTGGTACAGCGGCCACATTTATATTCAAATGCCTATCTCGCTTATGTTGACACTGACTGACTTGGATGGGTATAACTCCAAAAGTACATCTCCGATCTTTTTAAACTTTTAGTGGCACGTTAGCAAGGCCCTGGGGCAGTTTTTGGTCAAGTGCCTACCCATCCAAGTCAGTCAGCGTTAACATTAGCGAGATAAGCATTTGAATATCAATGTAGCCGCTGCACCAAAAACGCAGAAGTGTCATGAATAGGGACTACCACCATTCGATGGAGGTCACTTTGGACTATATATGCCGTAATTTTTGTGCATATTGGTGAGTTCTTTTTTGTTGACTTTGGCCGTATCACCAAAAAAATCAAATTTTCAAACCCGCGTACAAAAGTTTTGAGAAGGCGTCATGGGTAGGCACTTGACCAAAAACTGCCTCAGGACCTTGCTAACGGGCCACTGAAAGTTTAACAAGATCGGAGATGTACTTTTGGAGTTATACCCATCCAAGTCAGTCACCGTTAACATTAGCGAGATAGGCATTTGAATATCAATGTGGCCGCTGTACCAAAAACGCAGAAGTGTCATGAATAGAGACTACCACCATTCGATGGAGGTCACTTTGGACTATATATGCCGTAATTTTGTGCATATTGGTGAGTTCTTTTTTGTTGACTTTGGCCGTATCACCAAAGATATCAAATTTTCCAACCAGCGTACAAAAGTATTGAGAAGGCGTCATGGGTAGGCACTTGACCAAAAACTGCCCCAGGGCCTTGCTAACGTGCCAGTAAAAGTTTAAAAAGATCAGAGATGTACTTTTGGAGTTATACCCATCCAAGTCAGTCAGTGTCAACATAAGCGAGATAGGCATTTGAATATCAATGTGGCCGCTGTACCAAAAACGCAGAAGTGTCATGAATAGGGACTACCACCATTCGATGGAGGTCACTTTGGACTATATATGCCGTAATTTTTGTGCATATTGGTGAGTTCTTTTTTGTTAACTTTGGCCGTATCACCAAAAAAATCAAATTTTCAAACCCGCGTACAAATGTTTTGAGAAGGCGTCATGGGTAGACACTTGACCAAAAACTGCCCCAGGGCCCTGCTAACGTGCCACTAAATGTTTAACAAGATCGGAGATGTACTTTTGGAGTTATACCCATCCAAGTCAGTCAGCGTTAACATTAGCGAGATAGGCATTTAAATATCAATGTGGCCGCTGTACCAAAAACGCAGAAGTGTCATGAATAGCGACTACCACCATTCGATGGAGGTCACTTTGGACTATATATGCCGTAATTTTTGTGCATATTGGTGAGTTCTTTTTTGTTGACTTTGGCCGTATCACCAAAGATATCAAATTTTCCAACCAGCATACAAAAGTATTGAGAAGGCGTCATGGGTAGGCACTTGACCAAAAACTGCCCCAGGGCCTTGCTAACGTGCCACTAAAAGTTTAAAAAGATCGGAGATGTACTTTTGGAGTTATACCCATCCAAGTCAGTCAGTGTCAACATAAGCGAGATAGGCATTTGAATATCAATGTGGCCGCTGTACCAAAAACGCAGAAGTGTCATGAATAGGGACTACCACCATTCGATGGAGGTCACTTTGGACTATATATGCCGTAATTTTTGTGCATATTGGTGAGTTCTTTTTTGTTAACTTTGGCCGTATCACCAAAAAAATCAAATTTTCAAACCCGAGTACAAATGTTTTGAGAAGGCTTCATGGGTAGACACTTGACCAAAAACTGCCCCAGGGCCCTGCTAACGTGCCACTAAATGTTTAACAAGATCGGAGATGTACTTTTGGAGTTATACCCATCCAAGTCAGTCAGCGTTAACATTAGCGAGATAGGCATTTGAATATCAAGGTGGCCGCTGTACCAAAAACGCAGAAGTGTCATGAATAGCGACTACCACCATTCGATGGAGGTCACTTTGGACTATATATGCCGTAATTTTTGTGCATATTGGTGAGTTCTTTTTTGTTGACTTTGGCCGTATCACCAAAGATATCAAATTTTCCAACCAGCATACAAAAGTATTGAGAAGGCGTCATGGGTAGGCACTTGACCAAAAACTGCCCCAGGGCCTTGCTAACGTGCCACTAAAAGTTTAAAAAGATCGGAGATGTACTTTTGGAGTTATACCCATCCAAGTCAGTCAGTGTCAACATAAGCGAGATAGGCATTTGAATATCAATGTGGCCGCTGTACCAAAAACGCAGAAGTGTCATGAATAGGGACTACCACCATTCGATGGAGGTCACTTTGGACTATATATGCCGTAATTTTTGTGCATATTGGTGAGTTCTTTTTTGTTGACTTTGGCCGTATGACCAAAAATATCAAATTTTCAAACCCGCGTACAAAATTTTTGAGAAGGCGTCATGGGTAGACACTTGACCAAAAACTGCCCCAGGGCCCTGCTAACGTGCCACTAAGTGTTTAACAAGATCGGAGATGTACTTTTGGAGTTATACCCATCCAAGTCAGTCAGCGTTAACATTAGCGAGATAGGCATTTGAATATCAATGTGGCCGCTGTACCAACAGCGCAGAAGTGTCATGAATAAAGACTACCACCATTCGATGGAGGTCACTTTGGACTATATACCCTGTAATTTTTGTGCATATTGGTGAGTTCTTTTTTGTTGACTTTGGCCGTATGACCAAAAATATCAAATTTTCAAACCCGCGTACAAACGATTTGAGAAGGCATCATGGGTAGGCACTTGACCAAAAACTGCCTTAGGGCCTTGCAAACGTGTCATCAAAAGATGAAAGAGACGGTGATGTACTTTGGGAGTTATTGGCCTTTAACCCTCGCCGGACCTATTGGTTTTCTACATACGCGCCGGCCGAGGGGGGGGGGGCGGGTACGACCCCCCCCCTCGCCGTTTCGCCCCTGGTGGAGCTAGCGCGTCGCGGAAAAAACGAGCGTGTGCGCCGTTACGAGACGCAGAGATTGGTACCCGATTTTAAGGTCCTAGGTCAACCGGTGACCTCTGAGGTCAGGTCAAGTGCCCCAAGGTACGGTTCAGTTTTTGGTGAATAACTTCGCAAAAAATGGCCGCAGAGCGCCGATTTTGGCAGCATCGTGTTCGTCTCGCTCAGGCGCGTCGAATGATATACTTTTTGTCCGGGTCAGGTCAACTTGGGGTGTTGACCTCAGGTCAAGGTCAGGTCAGCACCCCCAGGTCACGAAGTTGGTCGAAAGAGGTCATGTCGCATATCATTCGATTCGGCAGGTCTTCCTGAGTCCATTGGTGGCTTTCCCGACTCGCTAGCTCAATTTGATCAAGAGTTATTGACGAAAAACTAATATGACCTTGATGACGTCATAAATGACGTCACGCAAGGTCAACATTGCAAAAGTGACGCATCTAACCTTGCAAGGAGTGCATAAAATCACGATTCTGTGTGCTTGAGATAGTTGGAGATCGTTCCCGGTGCCAGAATAGCAGTTTGAATTTTTCCCCATTGACTTATAATGGTGAGGTCACGAAAATGACCTGACCTCATATGACCTTTAGGAAAAATCCGAGATATACAAGTTGTGGGACTCATAATGGATACTAGATCCTGCAAGTTTCATTTCCCTGTGACATCTCCTTTGGCAGTGAGGGCGTTGCGAAGTTGCGACATCTGAAGACCGTGCAGAGGTTCACTTATGACGTCATAGGTCAGTGACCTGACCTGACCCAAAAATGCGGTTGGTGTCAAAAGATGCGGCTTGGATCAAAGGTCAGGTATGCCAAGTTTCAGCTCTCTATCGCCAGCGTGTTCGGAGCTATCGCGAAAAAACCCTATGGGGGGGGGGGCGGCACCCGCCCCCCCCCCTCGGCCGGCGAGGGTTAAGTCAGGCAGTGTTAACATTAGCGGGATAGGCATTTGAATATCAATGTGGCCGCTGTACCAAAAACGCAGAAGTGTCATGAATAGAGACTACCACCATTCGATGGAGGTCACTTTGGACTATATATCCTGTAATTTTTGTGCATATTGGTGAGTTCTTTTTTGTTGACTTTGGCCGTATGACCAAAAATATCAAATTTTCAAACCCGCGTACAAACGATTTGAGAAGGCTTCATGGGTAGGCACTTGACCAAAAACTGCCCCAGGGCCTTGCAAACGTGTCACCAAAAGTTAAAAGAGAACGGTGATGTACTTTGGGAGTTATTGGCCTTTAAGTCAGGCAGTGTTAACATTAGCGAGATAGGCATTTGAAAATAAAAATGGCCCCTGTACCAAAAACGCAGAAGTGTCATGAATAGTGACTACCACCATTCGATGTAGGCTGCTTTGCACTATATATCCTGTAATTTTGGTGTATATTGGTGAGTTTTTTTGATGACCTGCCACTATATGACCTTGAATGACCTTCAAAAGGAAAACAGGTATATCTCGTTAAATATTGAGTGTCATGTATTGGGATATATATTTTCAGAATCAGGGCTTTCCTGGCTACACGATGGTAGCCAAAACTTTGCATTTGGTGAGTTTTTTTGAATGTGCATTTGAAAGTGAATCTGAATATCATAGCACTTGATGCACGTCGTATTGTCCACGTTCAGGCTGGCGGCTTATTCAATCCCCGGCAAAGCGAAACACCAAGGACTGCGTCGTCTTTAATATTTTCAATTTTTTATTTAAATGAAATGCGGCTGAGCGCGTAGGAAATCAGACTGAAGCACATTATGCAATGAAACAATCTGATCGTGGCTGTGTGCCGGTTGCACAGTAGCGAAAACATCTTCAGCATAATAGCATAGCGTAATACAGGATCCGCATAGTTTAACGCCGTCATTGACCGTGGTCAGTACCTATACGTAATCTTGTTACCTAAGCTTTCCTGCGCTTTATGCATCGCTACTGCATATATAGGGACATACATGTAGACATATACCTATGTCATGGGATGCTATATGTCATGGGATGCTATATGTCACAGCCAGCATTTCATTATGACTGCCGAGATTCTCGCATTCGGTGAAGACCATGAATCGGTTTTATTGCCGGGTCGACTCGCAAAACCGTTGGCATGAGGTTCACCTTGGAGCGTGTATAGCGCTGTGCCGAGGCACTGCACTGGCAGTCCGGATGCGGGACTGCAGAATTGTGGTGACCGAGGACTGGCTAAGAACCGGTTCCAAGGTTATCTATCAACTCGTAGCTGTGTAACGGCTTGGGCCGTGGGTTCCGGGCAGTGGGATGCACGTAGTAGGTATGAGTACGGCTCTCCGTTGTTAGTGGAACACTCCAGCCTAAACTGTGCCACTTTGTGTGACATGGACATTAGGACAAGCGATAAGTCGTACCCTACACACAGCTTCGGTAACATTGAGGTGACGGATGGAAATAACGTGAATGTATCCTGCTTGGCTGCGAAACTAACGTATCGTCTCTTTTTTTTCAGGAGGCATTCAGCTGTCGTAGCTCGACTTGCCCACAGAAACTGACACAATGGGCCGCAAGAAAATTCAAATATCTCGCATCACCGACGAGCGGAACAGACAGGTCAGTCAGAACAGCCCGCATTTATTCAAGGAAATGAATGGCTTGAGGTGCTTCTATCGTCAGCCTCACATGTGGTGACGATAAATGCGAACTAACTTTATAACCGATCATTGAATTAAATGCTCTATGCAGATATTCACCGTACGAGTTATTCTGCCATTCTTTCACTTCTTCACCCTCTCCCGCACCTGCGATTCCCCATCCCAGTATTCACCGGGGGAGTTGATCTCGGCGCCGTTTCCTCATGGTGATAAGTTTTTTCAATAAAATCATCGAATGGCTTGAAAACAAAGAATCCAATGGTACCGAAATAAAAGTTTCTAGGTCAACGATAAGCTTAGGGTAAGACGTAACTAGGCTGGGGGGATCCGTGCTATCGTAAGTTATATCGGACGTGGCTGCGAAACTTCTCTCGGTACGAAACTTCTCTTGATCGGAAGAAAATCGGAGGGATGAAAAAGAAAGAGCAGCAAATCGGAGCTACGTTGTACGTAAGTTGTTTCGCAGCGTTTAAATGCCAGTTTTACTACGATTTAAATGCCAAGCAGATCAGCTGACCTCGTAGTACCATGTCGATAAGGTCGAATTCCCCATACGTCTATAGTGTAAAAGTGACCCTTATTGCAAATAGGCTATCAGGGACATCTCCTCCTCTGTAAATTTGGAGGGATCATGTGTCGGCATTCCCATGTTCGTTTCGGAGTCCATCTGTTCCATTTGGAGCCCGTCAGTTGGCGTCAAGAGTTGGCGCAGCGAGCGCCCCGAAGACTGCGTCTGCGCACGAGGCTTCGCGATGGAGGAGTATTTTGACGAAATCGCCCTCGCTGCAGAAGAAATAGAGGGACTTGTTGAGAAAGAGGAGGCCGCAGTGTGCCGACGACTTTAAACTGTACGCCAACGCCAAGACCAAGGCAATCAGGGGGCGCTCAGATGATCGGGAGGTTTCAATTGATCAGGGACCCACCAGGTGACCAGGGAACCCTCTGATAACCAGGGGTCCTTCCAGTAACCAGGGACTCCTTCAATAACCAGGGGCCCCTCAGTAAACGTGGGCCACTCAGGTTACTGCAAGAGACAGGAGTCCCTTATAACCAGGGACCGGCAAGGTCTCTCAGGTCCGTTTTTGACAAAGCTGTTATTGACGTCATATGCGAGCCCTTTGCCACCAGCAGAGGGCCCTTTCAAGCCTTTTTAGGGCCGTTTAACGTCTCTTGAGTTTCCTTTGAGGCTAAGGGCCTCTTCAGCAGCCGAGGGGTCTTTGAGGCCTTTTTGAGGGCCTCTTAACGTCAGCTGAGGACCGTTGGACGCCATCTGAGGACCGTTTGGTGCCTTCTGATGGCCAGTAGATGCCAACTGAGGGCTCTCTGACACCAGCTGAGGGCACGCTGACACCAACTGGGGGCCTCCTGACACCAGCTAAGGGCGCTTTTGTATTTGACACGAGCTCAGGGCCTTTTGACGCCCTTTGAGACCTTCTGAGGTCCGTTTGACGCCAGCAGAGGACCCTTTGGGGTCATATGAGGGCCCTTTGCTGCCTTCTAAGCGGCCTTTGAGGCTTTTTGAGGGCCGCTTGACGCCACCTGAGGACCGTTGCGGTTGGACTCCAGTTACGGACCGTTTGAGGCCTTCTGATGGCCATTTTGCGCCAACTGAGGGCCCTCTGACACTAGGTGGGGGCCCTCTGACACCAGATAAGGGCCCTTTAAGGCCTTCTGAAGTCCGGTTAACGCTAGCGGAGGGCCTTTTGAGGCCAAATGAGGGCCCTTTGAGACCTTATAAGGGCTCCTTGAGACTTTTGAGGGCCGCGTGACGGCATCTGAGGACCGTTGTACTCCAGCTGACGACCGTTTGAGGCCTTCAGATGGACTTTTGGCGCCAGCTGAGGAGGGCTCACTGACACCAGCTGGGGGCCCTCTGACACAAGCTAAGGACTCTTTAAGGCCTTCGGAGGGTCGTTTGACGCGAGCTCAGGGCCCTCTGACGCAGGTTTAGGGCCCTTTGACGCCCTTTAAGGTCTTCTGAGGTAGGTTTAACGTTGGCTGAGAGCCCTTTGAACCCATCTGAGGGCCCTTTGAGGCCATCTTGTGGCCCTTCATTTGGCCATCTGAGGGCCCTTTGACACCAGATGAGGGCCATTTGACGCTAACCGAGGGCCCTTCGAGACCATCTGAGGACCCGGTGACCCCATCTGTGGGCCCTTTGAGGTCTTTTGAGGGCCATTGAAATTTCACCACAATACCCCTGGCTGCGCTACTGGGCATTTATGGACTCGTATGGGCCTGCTGGGGAACGAGATGGGCCCTCCCGGTCTTTTCAATCATTATTTCAGTTCATTTTACATGGTTTTCGGCGGTCTAAAGATTAGGGGCCCCAACTCGAATGTGGGGAGGCCCGTGTGCCCTCTCCTGTGTGCGGCCTTGCCGACACTACACCGCTTCCCCTCCCTCCGCCATAAACGCACCGCTGCACTGTTAGGCGCCGACAAATACGGACCGGCGCCGCAACCGGCTCCCCCGCGGCCTGCCTCGCGTTGACATAGCCCTTCCCGAACACCAGTGTAACCCCCACGCGGCCTAGGTATCGCCGCGCCCACCTGTCCGCGGCGCGGCCTCTGATGGCGTATCGGATCATTGATGGTGCGATACATGTTTTGGTCAGATTTTCGCAATTAACGCGAAAAATTGCCCAAAACACTTTTTAAATTTTGAAAAAGTGATTACAAAAATGACGTGAAAGTGGCCGTTTTCAACGTGTAAATTTAAAACGCTCTAGCGCAGCCATTTTTGAAGAAATCGACTTCAAATTTTGCACACGTGTTCATCAACCATATTTGTTTAACATATATTTCGGTTTTGTGAAAATTTTGAAAATTTCTTATATTTTTCTCTTGAGAAAGAGGTAAAGCTTCACTACGATCGGCCTTCCGATCGACCGAGAAGATTCGTAAAGTTAGTTCGTATCTTCACCATTTGCGATACAACTTGCGTATCTACTTAGCCTACGATGTGATGGATCCCTCCAATATCTGTTCCGATTCAACTTACGTTTGATCGCAACTGCGAGGTGCCTTGCGATCACATGGATTAAAATTGTAGCTGTTTTAGATCACCATCACCGTGTAGGAAAATATCGAAAGTTGGCTTAAGTTGGCTGTTTGAACACCCCTGCGGTTTTTGAAGATATCTCAAAATCAGCGGCGCGGAGCCCCATTGGTTTTAGCACACCTGTTCTCGCATCTGTTCAGCACATGTTGTGAGAATTTCAGACCCATGTCGCTCAAGGTCAGGTCACCAGGTCACGTCAAGTGGCTTACCTCAGAAAAGGTTAAAATGCTCGCCATAGCTACGTCGTTAGCGATCGCTTTTAAGCTTTCAGCGCTTGATAAGAGTAACAGCATGTATAAAACGTTTATCTCGGAATTTAGATATCTATGACCTAAGGTCAGGCAAATTTTGCGAACTCTCAATTATAAGTCAATGGAAGAAAATTGAAATCATCTTTTGGATGAACGTCGTTCTAAACACTCTCAAACATTAGTTTATGGGTAAGCATGACAGACTGAATGGGAAAATTGCACCCGTGACACCTCGTTGTGCCTCTGAGATCATTTCAGGTCATGACAGGTCCCCAGCAGTTTTTACCAAACTTTTGATAGATACATGCTAGAGCGGTGAAATCACTTTAGACTTGTGTTCAGGTCGACGATACGGATCGGCTGATATACAGCATGACCTTTTCCGGTCAGGTCATGACATCAGGCCTTGACCTGATGTCAAGTTTTCAAAATGACATTTCAACGTCAAATTAAGTGCATTTTACGCGTGCGCGTCTCGACGAGAGAAACACGATGCCGGCAAAAGTAATGTCGTGACTTTCTCGAGTCAAAAGTTATTACAAGAGAAAAAACACCTTTTTTTCGTAAAAAACGGCTATTATTAGTTTTTGCCCTCTGGAGGCTAAATCGTTGACCTGAGGTCAAAACTGAGGACATGTTGGCGAAAGAGCGTTGAAGGAGCTATGAAATGCGCTTTTCCGCTGCACTGTACCGGGTGGCCCAGAAAAAACGTTCCGAACTTTGGAGGCCCATATATCAAATTCGAGTGCAAATAACGAGACAATATTTTCAGCAAGTTTGCGTCATTTCTTTGCGCATTGGTATGCTAAATTATAACACTATACCATCATTTTCAAGCTGGCAATCTTGAGTTGAACTAAGCAAGACGTTTTTGCTTTTTTTGCCGATGTCAAACGATAGTGATGATTGGGTTAGACGCCCCATGTTATAAAAAAGAATAGAAAAATAGAGCATGTGAATGAAACCAACACGTATGTTCTTATTTTAAATATTTGTGTCTCACTTTTGTGCCAAATATTCAAATACTGAGCCAAAATGGTGCTCATGGATGCCATTCGTTTTAACACCAAATCATGATTCGTGGCACGGTGCATGGATTACTGCTGATTACCCTCCTTTCAGTAGATCAAACAGTAAATCGACCGGATAAGGAAAACAAACTAAAACAGACTAGTTCCTGTGCCAGAAGACCACATAACATTTTATGAAAAACAACATTGCCAGCAGATGACAAAAAAGAAAACTGGTTGAAAAGCTACCTTTTCCCAGGAATGTCAGCCAGGAAAGCATTTGAGCCACAAGATGGTTAGAAAACTGGAAACTTCTTCCGATGCCACTGGCACAGAGCCATCGTGGTTGCCTGATGGAATGTGTCATCCTGAGACCCGAACCATCAATGAGACTAGCTGCCAGTAGCAGCCATGGCTCTAGGCCGTGGTGCCGAGGGGTGAAAGTGACCTGTTCACTCACATTTTTGAGTAAACATCGGAGCAAAAAAGTAATTTTTACATGGCATACTTGAAACACGAACCGTTTAAAAAGTAATTTACCGAACACCATGAAAATCACACCATTTACTGAAAATGTGTGCCGCATTGACTATTCAAAGTTTCAATGTTGTATCTTTATCACTTTCTGAGAAATACTGATTTAAAGTTGGGAACGTTTTTTCTGGGCCACCCGGTATATACCTAGCTCTATTGGTAACCGAATTATGCGTCTTTTTTTTCGAAAATTGATGGTATATGCTAGCTTTGACCTTTGATGACCTCTGGTGACCTGCCTTTTGACCTGACCTAAACAATGACAGAATTGTTTTCTTCATTACCTATTTTTTGACGTTCTTTGTAATGCCGCTTACCGCGTGTCGCATGGCCCAGGAGCCGATTTAAACGGGGGGGGGGGGGGGGGCGTGAAAACATGACGCGACACGGAAAACTCAGATTGTCCAGCACGGTAGGGCAAAGATGCATAAAATGTGCAATATCTTGATAATGGCCTTGACTTTGAACTTGAGCACACCATCGGACTCCTTTGAATGTCTTTTTCTATGTGTGATATTTCGTTGACAATTAATTATTTGGTCCATGCTTTCCTCTGGAGCACTGGTCACTGCGAAACGCTGGCCTTAGGTATACCTATGACCTCTTACCTTGATCTCTGACCTAACAAATTTACCAAGTCAAAATTTTACTTCCTTTAGAATTGCCTTGATAAAACCTTCCTTTTGTACCTCTTTTGCTGCCGTTTGTAACAAAGCTAGACGGGGGGAACGAAAAGCTCTCCTCACGGACACTGGCGATCTGACTTATGACCGGGTCTGGCCTTGATAACGCGGTGTGTAACCACAACCAGTATTTGTGGTCGCCGATAAATTCCTTCCCATTACAACAGGCTAATGAACACTGGAAGGACTGGGATTTGCCAACTTGGTCGACTCCAAGTACTGTGCAATGTTGTAGGTATATTTCAAACTGCCTATGTATACGTAGCCATTGAAAAGTTCCAGGGACCTGTCATAAAGTTAGGTATGTCGTAAATACCACGAGATCTCTCTCGCATAACCTTGCTTTTTATAATATACAATAAATATGGCTAAGTCATTACCGTTATGCATTCGGTGCACCAGCATGCCCCTTTCCATTATCAATATACCTATATCCGTATGTTGAACACGTTTTCCTCTATTTCAGGTAACATTTAACAAACGGAAATTCGGCGTAATGAAGAAGGCTTACGAGCTGAGTGTTCTCTGCGACTGTGAAATAGCGCTCATTATATTCAGTTCGTCCAATAAGTTGTATCAGTACGCCAGCACGGACATGGACAAGGTGTTGCTCAAGTACACCGAGTACAACGAGCCTCACGAATCGCTCACCAACCGAAATGTCATCGAGGTAAGTGATTGTGCTCACGTCTAACTGTGATGTTTCTGTCCCCAGGTCACATTCACTAAGCGAAAATTTGGTCTCATGAAAAAGGCCTACGAGTTGAGTGTTCTGTGCGACTGTGAGATTGCGCTAATCATCTTTAACTCATCCAGTAAGCTGTTCCAATATGCCAGTACAGACATGGACAAGGTGCTGCTCAAGTACACCGAGTACAACGAGCCGCACGAGTCTCGCACCAACAAGGACATTCAGGAGGTACGGTGCACTGTTCGCCAATCTCGCGGGTCTCTGCCGTCCTCAGCATGGAGCCAGCCGCGTGGGGCGCGCGCTGGCTGCGGGCGGCGGACTGCGCCCTTCTGTGCAGAGGTGCTGGACAGGCAGCTCGTACCGCATGGCGGCGGGTGCCGAGCAGGGTGCTTCGGTGGCTCTGGCTTGTATCTGCAACTGGTGGAGGATGGTGATCGCTTCCTGGGCTAATAGCTTGTCGGTGCTAGTGGCTTGCCTGGTGCTGGTGAAGGGGTGTCGGTGGATGGTTGTACTTGTTCCAGCGGTAGACGATGGTTCGTGCTGCCCTTCGGCTGGTGTTGGGAATCTGGCAGAATGAATTGGCGCTCCCGGTGATGGTATTCTCTTCCAAACCTTCCATTCTGCGCTTTGCGCTGCGGAATCCTCTATAATGTGGTCCTTTGCATGTGGAGAAGGAGGCGCCGATGTGTGCCAACCTTTAAACATCTTCAGTTGACGTCTTCCTTTTGGGTATCAACAATGACCGAATGGCTCTCAATGCACGTTTGGGGCGGAGTTGTACGTATATATTTTTTTGTTTGCTATTACGTCTGTCAGGTCAATGTGTCGCAATACCTTTCATTCGATGCGCCAGAGATGAGCAATCGATGGAGCGAGATTACAGAAAACTCATCTGTCGGCATCCCTTTATTTACGAGTATTACACAAATTCCCGATAATCGACATCCTTGGTATGCTGCGCTAGATGACCCTTTCACTACCGTGAACATGTCTCGCATCTAGAGGTCCCAGATGGGTTTTAAAACGTAAGAAGTTGGTGCTGTTAAGCTATTAGCAAATGGAATTTCAGCGAAACGTAGGTATAAGGTATATATTTATACGTGCGCCATGCAGACATTTCTGTATAAGGGACCTCCTCTCGCTGAGAAGTGAAAACTTTCTCGTACATCCATGGAAGGCCCAAAATGGTCATTCGGGTCCCAAACTAGGACGTCGAAAGCATTCAAAGTTACACCTGACCCATGACCCATGCTAGTGTGCATGGACGCGAACTCTGAGATATTTCAAGCGGTTCAATGACTGGTAACTTCAACGGACTGGTCGCACAGCTTCCTGACCCGATGCTGTCACCGGCATTATGTGCTGCAGCTGCATCGTCTCGCATTTGGCTCCTCTGATTGATCAGCTGAGTCGTATGACGTCATCGGGCCGACGGCGTCCGGTCGTCGGCGCCACATATAGACCGGCATTCACCGGAGCGTATCGACCGCCGCGGGGGGGGCGACCCCTGACGGCAGGGTGGGTGGGACGGTCCTCTGCGGAGGCAGTCCGTGACTCTCTGCTGTCCTGCCCTTAGCGCAGACTGCAGGCAGCAGCAGAGTGAGCTGTGCTTGGGCATCGGTTCCTCTCTCTTCTTGCCTCTCTCTGGACATATTTTGGCTCGCCCGTCGTCGGGGCACCTCAGCGAGACTGGTGACTGAAAAGCTGCTGCTTCCAAGAACTGTTGAATCCAGGCTATTGATGACGGCGTTCAAAGCGTTATGCAACGAATAAGTAAAAGATTGCATCGATCACTGTCGCAGGCTTGAGGTCTACTGCTTCCTCTTACTCCAGCTTTTCATAAGTAACCGTTCACCGTTTATTAGTCGTCAATCGTCATAACGTTGTTGCCGGGATCATATGCTTTTGCTTGTTATAGGTGTTGCCTCGTTTGTTTACCTGAAGTTTGTTACGAGCTTCATCGCAGACTTCTGCGTCCAATGATCACTTTTGGCCGCGTGGGACCTGGTGGGCCATTGCAGGGTCTCCTCCAAGACACCGCTGTATTTCTTCTTCACATGTCACTGGTTAGGGGAGATCCGTGTAAGACGCCCAGGGTCGGTAAGAGGCCCCATCGCTTTTTTTACCAAACCAATAATGTTATTTATTTTTTAATGTTCTTGTAAAGCAGAAGCCCTCTTGAAACAACTCACGAAACCTGAGGTATCAGGTGCGTCGCAGCGACTTTTGGTAAGCCTGTTTCTGTTTTTGCCCCTTTACTTGCTAGATATATGCATCTTTATCACCCTTATATATCTGAAAAAAAACAATGGCTATCAAATGCAATCTTTTCTCATCGAAATTGTCACATGTTAGCTTCAGAATAGACCATGTTCTGGTGCGCTGCAAATGTCTCATAAACCATAAATATTGTGGACGTTAAAACACTGTATTTTTTTAAGAGGCCCTCCCTTCGAGGATGATAAAACGCCCTCCGATAAAAAACGCCCCCGATGCTAAAACGCCTGCACCTGCGGCAGGCGTGGCATTCTTTTTTCAAGGAGTTTGTTTTTGTTTCTTTTTTTTTCTGTTTCTTTTCTTAGAGGTTATAGGTACAATTTTCGTTGGTCATCAGCGTTTGGTTGTGCTAGTTTTCGAATTGTTCGAGCGCTTTGGAAGTGTTATTGGTTTCGATAACACCGTATTTGCTTAGCTTTTCGAAATAAAAGGCCTTGCAGCTGTGTTCGCAAAGCGTCTTTTACAAGTCGACTTGACTTTTAAAACGCCCGAGGGGGGGGGGCGTCTTACCATACCCATAGTGTAAGAGGCCCTTTTGCAACTTTTTCCAAAATGTTAAAGTTTACGGTTTGTGTACCCCCTAGACTCATTTTGAATGCAAATATGTATGGGAAAATGATGCATGCTGACAGCGCATGCACACGTTAGCGCTTAAATATTATCAGTTGTCTAAAAATAGTAACTGAGCTTAAGGGGGGGCCTCCTGCACCACTCTCCCCTACGGTCCGTCTCCGCTGGCCTCTGCTTCATCAAAGTGGACGTCGTCATCACTTGCTCGGGCCAATGTGCTACGTGTCCTGTCAGTTAGGATCACGAGAACTGCTAATATCGACCTACCGGCGAACCGGTCCTAGCCGGCTACTGAGGCGTTCCAGTGGACGCAGTGGTCTCCCAGCCCCAGTGGACACAGTGGTCTGTCGTTCATATTGGAAACAGTGGTCTGCCCAGTAGGTATGTCTCAATGTCTGTCACAGTGGAGCCATCAGTAGTCTGAACTGTCCTAGTTGACAGTAATCCAAAATATCCCAGTTGAGGTGGGACAGCAGGACGGCATCGGCAGGATGGCATTCCGGAGGTCCAATAGGGACAAGCGTAACTACTGATCCCTTTGCTGGGCAGCTCAATATCTCAATGCGTGCCAGTCGCATGTGCAAGCGCCTACCAAAAACGACCGATGGTTTTTAACTGATTCTGTGAATAACTAGAGAACATAGCTAGCTTCGGGTCGCATTGTGCATTCGAATCGTCTTAGATTGTTCCCATATAACTCCGTCGACGGATAGCAATACCTTCATAGATGCACCTTACCCGGTCGTTATATGTGTACCTACCTTACATATAGGTGATTTCGGAATAGCACAGGCTTATTCCCAGTTTTTTTTTTGCGAGATCTCATCATTTATTGTGTCGATTCGAATGAACCGTCATCATGAGCCCGGAAAGGGGCACGTCGATTATCGCCCGATCGCCGTTTTGGCCGTATCTCATGTCAACTCTATGATGCACGCGAGCGCGCGCTGACGTCGCACCCCTCGTCCGATCACCCCCCATCTTGTAATACGATGGTCCGCCCCACCCACAGATTGTGCAGTCGAAATTTCGTGACCTTATAGCCTGGAGACCTTGGCCTCCATGGCGAAAACAAGTCCCGACGTAGGTACTCGACTCAATTCATGAAATCCTGCCAGCCACGGTAAACGGGTTATATCTGCTCGCGCCACTGCCTAAAACCTTGATTATGTCCGTTTCTGGTGGCCCACTGACCACCCCATTCACCACAGGCGCTAAACAAGAAGGAGCACAAGAATGGCGGCCTCAGTCCTGAGAGTCCGGAGCCGGAGGACTTTCTCACTCCACGCTCCGCCGAGCCCAAGTACAGCAAGATCGAGGAGGAATACCAGGTTCTGATGCAGCGCAGCAGCCAGCTCAACGGCAACAGGGTGAGTCTGCGGGCGAGACGGCGGTACAGGTTACCAATTCTTGGGTGGCGACGAGAGATTGACGTTAATTAAGCCTTTATATTTTATTGAGTAACTTATTTGAAAATTTGTCCATATTTTACAATGCATTTTTTATTTTACTTCGTAAGCCTATGCCTGCCACTTTTGGCTGGACAATAACTGATATTTGCTCGAGAGTTTTCCTACCGTTTACCTACCGAACCACCGAACCAAAACAAGGTTAACATTGACAGATTTTACTATAGAACTTCACTTCATTCACTGCAAATAGCCTATCTAAATGCACAAAACTGATTTTGCCGTTCCATCCACAGGTCGGTATTCCGTTGGGCGCCTACCAGCTGGGCGGAGGCAGCGGCGGCAGCGGTGGCGGCGGTGGAGGAGGTGGCGGTGGCGGCGGCGGTGGAGGCTCCAATAGCGTGGGAGTCAGCAGTCCTTACGGGTCCGGCGATGGTGGTGGCGGCCCTGCGCTAATGCAGGCGTCGCCTCAGATGCAGCACTCGCTCAGTCCTCGGCCCGGCTCGTCACAAGGTGTGTGTGCTGCTGGAAGCCAGTACGTCCTGTCTATGCGTCCGCTCTCATCTGGCCCACAATGACTGTTTGGTCAAATTCGATCTCATTGCTTAAAATGTTCAAGATATATGGAATTAATCTGCTGCCTTTATGAATTATTTATCATATTTTTTTCCTTTTTATATTTGAGTCTTATAAATTATAAATGCGTCGTCTCATAAACGTACGGGTCTAGAATTCATCTCTCATCCTTTCCCGCACTCGGTCCTATTGCTGTCTGCCGGAAAACCACCTCTCCGCCGTATTAGATGGGTCGCACTTTTCCGACATGTCTGACTTTTCCGACATGCCTGCTCGATATGTCGAACGGATGCTGACTTTTTCTGATTTTCCGACAGGTCTGCTCGACTTGTCGAACGGATGCTGACTTTTTCTGATTTTCCGACAGGTCTGCTCGACATGTCGAACGGCTACCCGAACTCGACCTCGCCGCTGCCTGGCTCCACGTCCCCGAGCATGTTCCACAAGGTGTCCCACAACATGAAGCCGCAGCACTCTCCGAACAGTGTCGGCCAGAGCCCGGTGAGAAACTGACGTCAGCCGGACTTTAACTATAGCTGTGTAGTGTATGATGTGAGTTAGGCCTTGATAGATATAGTACACACAGACCTTCCGAAGTACATAGATAATTCCATTATTAGTTTCAGTTCCAATTGCCGTCATCTCGCAATGTACGAGCGGATATTGTCTTAAGTGTTCGGTTTATATGCGGTAGTCCTTTTATTTTAGCGTCGTAGAATAAGCATGTTCCGTTATTTCTGGATCATTGTCCCGTTTCCCCATGCCACCGGCGGTTCATTGCCCCGAGTGTGACCGTCTCCCGCCGTGCAGCAGATGCCTCCGCGCGCCGGCGCCGCCGCTACCATGCCGTCGGCTCCGTCCGGCCTGGCGCCCGGTCTGGGCTACCCGGGCGCGTTCGGCGGTCAAGAGTTCGTCAGTCCCGACGGCCAGCTGGCCGGCCTGAACTCGCTGCACCCCTGGAGTACCTCGGTCAACATCAGCGTCGGCGGCGGGCCGCACTCCAACATGCCGCATCACAAGTGAGTCTGATACACCCGACTGTCAGATACACCCGACTGTCAGATACACCCGACTGTCAGATACACCCTACCGTCAGATACACCCGGCCGTAAGGTACACCCTACCGTCAGATACACCCGACTGTCACATACACCCGACTGTTAGACGGATGCCGGCGCGCTCCCCCGACACTATGAACCAAGGATAGCCTGGGCCCGTGCTCAGCCGGAGAGCCCCGGCGAGTACCCGATAGGTACATCTAGCCAGATTGGCGACGAGTTTCGCAACGTTTACTTGTCGAAGATTGCACAGATAGCCGGCTGAATATGGGACGGGGTTGCGTACGCTGCTTGCTGATCGGGGCCTGATTGCACTTCCTCGGAAAAATGTGATCTATTTCAGCGTTGCGCTGCGCTAAAATAGCGTCCTGCTTTTGTTTGTGTTCAGGCTGACCTTTGCATCGCTTCATCATGTCATTTATCTACGATGCAAAGTCCGGCTGGGCCATGCGCGGCCAGGGCCGCATGGTGTGTTAGATGTGTATCGGTGGCCACCATTCATAGGTGCGTTAGCTGTGTATTGGTGCCTGGTGGCCCCCCATTCATAGATGTGTTAGCTGTATATTGGTGCATTATGTCGGGGTGTCAGCTGTGTATATCAATGTATATCAATGTATAGTCTCGGTGTGTCAGTTGTGTATCGGTGCATTATGTCGGGGTGTCTGCTGTGTATTGGTGTATTATGTCGTTGCGTCGGCCGTGTAGCAGTGTATCGCTATATGTATTGTACCAATATGTCAGCTGTATATCGGTATACTATTTATGTCTGTGTGTCTGTTGCACATATACTCGTATCGATGTATGTCGGTATACGTTTGCTGTATATCGGTGTATATTGTTTATCGGTGCATTCTGTCGATATGTCGGCTAGTTATTTATCGGTGGTATGTCGGAGTCGGCTGTATATCGGTGCATGCTGACGACGTGTCACCTGTGTATCGGTGTGTTATGTCGGCGTGTCAGCTGTGTATTGGTGTATTGTGTCGGTATATCAGCTGTGTATCGGCGTATTACGTCGGTGTATCAGCTCTGTATTGGTGTATTATGTCGGTGCGTCGGCTGTGATCGGTGTATTATGTCGGTGCGTCAACCGTGTATTGGTGTATTATGTCGATATGTTAGTTGTATGTCTGTGTATTTTTGTTGACACCGTTGTATTGTTATATTCTATCGGTGTGCGAGCTGTGAAATGTGAATTGGTGACGAATTTTGCTATATTTTCTATTATTAGTAAATTACATTCATCTTTTACCACAGCAATTGATTTAATAATGCCGTGCTTTTGCCCCTGACGATAGGGTGGTCGGTGCCGGGAGAGTGGGCTGACCGCTGTTACGTCTCCGTTTCAGCGTGCCCCACGTGTCCGTATCGAGCAGTTCTCCGCCGCCCGTCGGCTCCGACCTGTCCCCAGCGCGCATCATCAAATCTGAGCCGGTGTCACCTCCGCGGGACGGGCACACGCCGAACGGGCTGCACCACCTGCGGCCGGGCGGCAGTGGCCACCTCTCGCCGTCCCACCTGCCGCCGTCAGCGCCAGGTAGGTCGGACTCTATCGGCTTCTCTCGACCTCTACCGGCAGCGGCAGGGCCCCGCTGGGAGGGAGGATCCCTTGGGAGGAGAGCGTTGGGGGACTGTGATACCAAGACCTGTGACTGAACCTGACCGTCCTTCGATGCTTCACGTTGACTCCAGCCGTCTGTGTTTAAATCTGACCGCTGTTCTCCACTGTCGCGAACTGAGGTGTGACCAAGCGTGTCTGCCGTTTCAGGCATGGTTCACCCTGTGCATTTAGCACCAGGGAACCCCGGTCATGGCCACAGCTCACCGGAACCAAGCTTAAGTGACTACGAGCCCGGGCCAATGCATAAACGCCCTCGCATGGCCGACCCGTGGGCCACCTAGCGCCAGAATGGTGAAGCAGCGTTTGCAGCGACCTCCGCCAGAGGCGCGTGTGTCGACTGGCGATACGGGTTTGCTTGCCGTGGCCTCACGGCCTCGGTTTGAGCGCAGCTATGCGAGACACGGAAGTGACGAGACACAGAAGAGTATCTATTTTCTCAGGTGTGCGCCGGTCGGGGGCGAGTGAGAAGGGGGCTTTCGAGAGTTTGCTAGACGGAAGACCCCTGTACATAGCGGGGAGCCGGTCGGCGCCGGGTGGCGCCCAGCCGAGCAGATCTCAGCGGCGCCGGCGGCCGGCCCCCAGCGCGCTCCATAACGGGGCCTGCGGCGCTGCCCAGCCGGCCCAGCAGATGTTGTATCCATGTGCTCAATCTCCCGACTGCTAGTTCTCTGCGCTCCGCACTGTACAAATTGTGTTGTTGTTAGACATGCACTCAAGGACGGAAGCTATTTGTTGCTGTGGTTGTAAGCTATGGCGCTGTCTGTTCACCCAGTATAGTTATGCACATGTACATGTTTCCAGGCCGACGTAGCGTCGGCCAACAGACGTGCCCCTCCCCTGGACGGCCGGCGCGCGCGCTGACAATCAGTGCTGGCCGCTGGCCGCCGGCCGGCCGGCCGGGCTGCAGCTGCCGTTTTGTGCTCTCCCACTATCCTGTTGGACCGGGACGCTGTCCGCCGTCCCCTGTCCCCTCACGGCCATAGAAGAGGAATCAAAACCGCCGGCTGGTGGCGTCTGCTCGGCCGGCCCCTGGTCGCTCGCTGGCGTCGGTCTTCAGTACAAACGGGCAGGCTGGGTGCGGTCAGCCCGGCCGAGCCGGCGCCGGACGGCGGCGCCCACCGCGCGTCCACTCCCCGTGCCGAGGCCGACAGAATGTCCCTCTTGCCTCCGGTTGAAGCGTTGCACTCTCCCGTGTGGCGCTATGAGCCTAAAATTGTTACTATTTTTACTATAGGGTATGTATAAAGTTAGTTGTTTATACAAGTCGTTGGCCTTACCCAGTGGTCGGAAGCTTTAACGCTACTTGATAAAATTTCAGCTTGTGACGAAGTTGTTACCACTGTTGTCGGAGAGCTTTGTTTCGTGCGCTTGCGTTGTGTTTAGTTGACCTGGCCGCCTCGTGGGCTGGCCATTAGCAGGTGTGTGCGGCAGAGCAGGCGGTCGGCGGCGGCCCGTGCCGCCCCGCCAGCCGGCAGCCTTGTAATGTAGTCGTGCTTGGTTTGTCCCGCCGGCGTAGAGCTGGTGTTTGTGCGGCCTGCATGGCCCGCCAAACCCCTGTCGTACACTAGGGCACACAGAGGCGGCAGTGGCCTTCACTGCTGTTCGACACAGAAACACAGACACTGACAGACGCGGCAGCAATTTGTCCCACACTGCTGCCCGACATATACCATAGACAGACGCAGCACTGCTGCCCGACATACAACCAGACAGAAAGGGCAGCAGCCTTCACTGCTGCCCGACATAAACCACAGATATGGCGATGACCTATTCGCCTGCCGTCACGGAACACACTCACTCTGTCTCTGCCATCAATCACGGACATTTTTGACTGTGTCGGCCGACCGCCGTCCGGGGGGCGCGTTGTGCTATGTTCGAAAGTTTTCTAAAATAAAACAAACACCAATGATGCCGTTTTTATTAAGACAATGGAAACGTTCCGGTATTGTCGGATGACTGTTAGAACCAGGGTATATAGAACAACGTTAGGACGGCTAGTGGCTCACGAGTAAAGCGTCTGGGCGACCAACATGCTGCGCTGCTCCGACTGAGCCCGTCATGGTGGGCACTCAGGCCACTCAGACACGCTAAACGTCACCCCACCCCCACGTGAGCCTCCGAGGAACATTCAAAATACGTCGGGTGGTGGTGACTAGCAGGGGTTTTGGCTTGTCGATAAAAAGGGTATGAGCGTACTAACGAGCCTACCGGGTTGCAACCGGCGACCGGTCATGAATGAGGTGGCCCAGTGCCAGCATTCTTTATTAGTGAAGCAGTCTCGTACTGAAAATGAGCATGTACTTACGCCCAGAAACTTGCAAGATCTATGCGACTGCACGGTGCACCGCACATGCACAGGAAAGCCCGCGTATACAGGCTCTGCGTTCGAGTGCGAGGCCGTTGCAGTGATTTATAGACGGAGCAGTCGTTGGCAGTTGTTTAAAGCATTGCTGAGCATTTTCCTTTTACGACGCGCGCGCGACAAACATGATTTTTGGCTTGCTAGCTGCTGCCAGTTTTGAATTGTTTTATTTGGATTCAAGCTGAAGCCTGCTGAAGCCGCTATTGCTATAGGCAGGTAGGCCTCTGCTATTTTTTTTTTCGCGCGTTTACGTTGGGATTGTGCACACTTTGGAATTAACAAAAAGTTGCAGATCCGGAAAAATTATCCTTGGGACTGAAACGGCCCTCCAGCAAAACGGTCAGGGTGTGGTTAGTCACTTAGGTATAAAGCCTTAGCCTATAACTTACCTATATGGCCTTGGTTGGTCAGCGGATGTGTATTTGGGATTGTAATTTTAGATGACAGACACTCAGGATAAATGGTTGATAGAAATGAGAAGATTGCTGATCAGTCATGCACAGTGTGGACAGACACATTGATAAGTTTATTACTGCACATTGATATATCAATATCCTTATTTATCTGTAAAGATTAATTACTGTGCTGTTGGCAACCAGCCACTTGATACCTAACTAGTAAAGGGCCATACACATTGTGGCAGCCCTGCGCCAAAAATTGAGCCGCCGCCATGCACAGAATTCATCACATGTGGAGTTGCCGGATGTGTGCTGAAAGTTTCCGCACAGTCCCACCATTGAGCAGGACATACCTATTTGGCATCACATGTATTTTTCCAGCCTGACCATACATCATCAACACGCTGATGCTGCTCTGCTGAATGCTGCCCACTGCTGCCATTTCAAGATAGGTAAGGAGTTACCTAAGCTTTGGAATAGCTACCAGGGGAACTGGGCCTGGGAAGAGTGACTGTTGACAATGTGACACATCATGGATCATTTTCACATTCTTTATCAAACTGCTCATACAGTGGCTGTTAATGGACAATTTGAGTTGCCACTGGCTGATCCATGGTGGGCATCAAGAGCATTTATTTGCTTTCCCAGAGAAAGTAAAATTGGCAACATTTTGTCATTTCCATGCACATTGCATTGAATGATTAAAAGGGAGCATAAGGGGTATTTATTTACTTCTCCCACAGAAACTAAAATTCATGAAATTTTGTCATTTCCAAGGGAACATTAGATCTGGCTCACTCGTCCAAGGGTGATAATGATAAATGCACTGGCCGCTCCAACTCCAAGGGGGCATTAGAGGCATTTATTTGCTTCTCCCATGGAAACTAAAACTGACAGACTTTTGCCGTTTCCAATTCCATGTATGCATACAAGAATACTGAACAGTTTCTTTTAAACTGCAGAGTTGCATAACTTTTGAAGTGAAATTTTTAAAGTATTTCGAAACAGGAAATCGCTTCTTCTTCTTCTTGGGTTTTACTGTACTCCCTGCCCCCATTACCATATTTCTGGACCCGCCAGTATCCATGTTACGATGAATGGCATTAGTCTGAGATGCTTTTGGTTTCTCTCATTGATCACTTCATTCAGATTTTAGTCATTATCAGTTTTATTGTTGAATCCAGGCTTACATGCCTGATAAATAGATAGATTGATGGATATTGTAACTTTAGATCCCCGTGACAGGCATTTATAAGGCATCTATGTCGATTCAAAAATGTCAAACAAAACACATAAATGCGTACACGTGAAGTGATGAGACCCACGAGGCGATGGATGACTGTTGAAATGTGCCGTCCTGACTTTACTCGTTTGTATTGGTTGTGACAGGTAGCAACAATGCCAGAGCGGGAGTGTTTCGGCGGCCTGTTGACCGGCTACCCGGAGGTGGCAGTGGACAGGTTCGACGGCCGCTGCCTGAATGCCAGCTACTTCCTGCTGAGTCATCTGCACAGCGACCACATGCGCGGTCTGGACTCGGCCGAACTGCGGTCGGTGCTGCAGAGCCAGCCTCAGCCGCGGCTGCTGCTGTCGCGCCAGTCGGCCGCGCTGCTGGCCAGCTGGCCGCGCTACGCCGCCCTGGCGCCGCACCTCTGTCCGCTAGAGGTGGGCGTGCCGCGCCAGCTGACCGACCGGCTGGTGGTGACCGCCCTGCCGGCCGCCCACTGTCCCGGCTCGGTCATGTTCCTGCTGGAGGGCGGCGCCGGCGGCACTGTCCTCTACACGGGCGACTTCCGGTTGGACAGCCACCAGCTGGCAGACATGAAGGCGCTGCACGACGCCGACGGCCACCCTAAGCCCATCCAGGCGCTGTACGTGGACACGACGTTCTGCGTGCCGCAGCGCCGCGAGCTGCCGACCCGCAGTCGCAGCGCTGAGTCGGTGCTGCGCCTGGTCACCGAATGGCTAGACCGCGCACCGGACAACCGCGTCAACCTCGACTGTAAGGCGCGCTATGGGTACGAACACATCTTCCGTCGACTGCATGAGGCCACTGGCATGCGTGTGCACGTGGATGCAGAGAAAATTCAACTATATGAGCGGCTGCCAGACATCGCGCGGTGCGTCACGTCATGTGCCTCAGAGACGCGACTACACTCCTGCCGGCCGGGCTCGACCTGTCTGCGCGACGGTAGCGGGGGACCTCTCCGCTCCATCACCCTCTCCACCATGTTCTTCTTCATGAACCAAGCTGTGGACTGCCTGGAGTACCATCTGGGCGGCGAGCGGTACCGTGTGCTCTACTCGTTTCACGCGTCACTCGGCCAGGTACGAGAGATGGTGTCATACTTGCGACCAGCCCGCGTGGTGCCGTGTGTGGTGCCGCCGAACAGCTCTTTAGAGAGCGTGGTGACACTGCTGGGTGGCGCCAGCGAGCCGCGGCTCGAGCTGCAGAGTAGCCGACTGCTGACTGCGCAGACTACCCACTGGGAGCGGAGACCGAGCGAAGTCCTGCAGCCGCACCGCCAGCACACCGGCCGGAGACAACCGCCCAAGGAGATCAAACGCATCCGCCCAAAGGTAGAGTCCCCCGGACGGCGTCAGGGTCACCAGAGGTCGCCCCAGCCCGCGGTAGGGGCTCTGGAGGAGCGGGCCGGCGCCGCAGACACCCGCCCTGCCTGGAAGTCCCCGTTCGATAGCGACTGACGACGGCTGTTGAACGGACGGCAATGTGATATGGGCGACGGCCGGTGGAATGGAGCCTGGTCCCAGTTTAACAATGGGCAGAGTTTGTGATTCTCCGGGCGCCCGTAAATTCAAATTCATCATTCTCATCATTTAAGTTTGTGATCATTTATTATTGAACATTGGCTGTGATGTTCTTGTGAAATGCAGTTATTGTGCCGTCCTGGGGCGGGCAATCATCAAATACTCGTGCCTTATATTAGAGACGCCGAATGGAATGAAATATCGGCATCCTGTTTAGCATCGCCTTTGAATAATCTCACTTTGAAAGGCTTCCATAACATGTGTATGTGCCAAGGTATTGTGCAAAATAAAGTTTCCAACGGATATTTTGAGTGTTACTATGTGACCATTCGCCCACGGATACGCGATCGTGTCACGCTCTGTATCGCAGTGCACGACTATAGCGTCGACGTGCCACTGTTCGATACCTATGTGGCTCTACGGGTGTACCATTCCTCACTACGCCGAATTTGTGTCCCATCCTCCAGTTAGATACGCCATTGGTGTAGCATAGCGTGGTACTTTCCTTGATCATTGACAAAACACAATGATGGGTGTGAGATAACACATAAGGTGCATGCTCTTGCTCTTATTTTTTGCCCCTTATTTAGAGCGAGATGCGGTAAATTAGTCGCATCAATGGAAACGACGGCATCTGCTCAGAAGCGCACGCGTCCAGAATGCATTGCACTTTACTCTGCCATTGGATAGCCGTTACCAAGAAAATGTCCAATCGATTTCAATTCAACATGGACTGTAGAGTGGTTAGACTGTCTTGGAAGACACGACACAATGCGTTTTTCGAATTTCAATCAGGAAAGCACCCTGCCGATTATTGAAAGCAATTCTTTTCGTCAAACATCAGCGTATGTCATGTTAGATATAGGTTCAATATTAACAAATAAGCAGCGCATTTCAGTATCCAAGGCCATTTAGCGAGCACAAATAACCACTAAGGAAAAACTTTCCAGCAAGAACTAAGACCTAGTCAATTGCCGTCCTGGCTCGGACTTGTTTTAATTTTCCTTCCCGACTGTGTCCTATCCTACCAACCATCTTGGGCACCGAGTTCCACTTCCCCTCCGTACCCAGCCCCGTTCGGCCTCTCGTCCTCTAGCGTATTCCATCTCCCCACTCGACCTACCCCGCCCTTTCCATCCATTGTCCTTTACCGTATCCCATCTTCCCTCCCGACCTGATCCCTTACACTCCGTCTCCCGTTCCTAACTGATCGCGCCCCATCCTCGTCCCGCTTCTGCCGTCCCTTCTTGAGTCTAACCACAATAGCTATATTCGGTGCTCATTCTCTCGTAAATCTGTATTAAAAAACAATGCACAATGTTGTCGTTTGGTACGCCAGCAGTGTGGTACACTGCCACGAATACACTGATGATCAGTGTCACAACAGCACAGGAAAAACAGCTCAAAATACGCCGCTCTCGGCGTTCCCGTCAGGCCTGTTCACCAACAGCCGGCG
The DNA here is from genome assembly GCF_019059575.1 of Amphibalanus amphitrite. Classification (NCBI taxonomy): domain Eukaryota; kingdom Metazoa; phylum Arthropoda; class Thecostraca; order Balanomorpha; family Balanidae; genus Amphibalanus; species Amphibalanus amphitrite. The sequence continues at coordinate 44,299 of NW_024883584.1, forward strand.
CCTGATTCAAACTTCCTCCGCCGCTACCAACTCTGCCGTCGGCTGCCAACAACTCGCCGACCTTTACCGCGTGACACAGCCGTTGACAGCATGTGTCGTCCGCTGCTGTTCACATCGGCTGCCGCGATCGCATCATGCCACCATCGCCAACTCTAACTGCCACCTTGAGCCGCTCTCGCAAATCTCACGGTCACCGAATGCCACTCTCACCGTCACTGTCGCCTGCCACCGCTCACCGATTGAGGCGATCGCCGAGTGCCACTCTCGCCACTGTGGCCGAATGCCACTCTCACCGAATATGGTCACTTTCGCCAAATACCGCTTTTAGCGATTGTCACTGTCGCCTTAGTCCACTCGACACTTTCAGCCACTCTCGGCGATTGTCACGGTCACGAATGTCACTTTCACCGATTGTCACTGTTGCCGGCAATAACTGCGACCCTCACCGTTTGTGATTCTAGCCGTCTCGACGCTGCGAGTCTCATGGCTTAAACTTTATGAGCGGGATGTTTTTGCTGCTCAGGCAGCGATCGCATACCCATTCAGCATAAACTTCCGCGATCAAAAGGTGATACGCCTGCTCGATCAAACCCGTGCACATCCTGGAAAATCACAAGAGTAACGTTACATTGTCTGTTGCTGAAAATGCGAACAAAAGACAAACCTAAGCACGGAAATCGGAATACTGTAGCAAATGGACGCACATCGCGCTTGTGCGAACGAATGTGATTAGCCCCCACCCCCATCGAAAATTTTCCGCCGATTAGACTAAAAACGAAGCAAGCAGCGTTTCCGGTTCAGTCACACAACTTCTTATGTTTCGCACATAAGGATAGTCAGCCCAGATCGTTTAGGGTAACTTGGCCACCACCACGTCAGTACAACGGACGGCGAGTAAAAAAAGCAACTTTATGTCACAGCTTCACATCTGCGATTGAATTCAGTATTCTTTTACGATTTTTTTTTTGTGACGCTTCCTTAGTAAGGAATCCTTCCGTCATTTTAAGTTGTTAACTACTAAGGTCAGACGTCAAGTCTTTCTATGCCTCCCAAATAATCAGTCAATGGAAGCAAATGAAACGTACGGAAGTCGCTCAAACTACTCGCAAATATGATGCTGTAGGCGGTCACTAAATAATTATTAGGACATCAAAATATTGATATTTGAAATGCCCAACCGTTGATTCGCTGGTTTCGCAGGATTAAGGTAAAAGAAGGGACCTACGCCCCTAAATTGTACAAAGGTGTCATTTGCACTGGGTGAAAGAACATGGACCTCCTTTTATCTTAGTACACGAAAAGAAAAAAACGATAAAAATAATTCGCACAAGAGAAGGTAAGGTGTGACAACAGCTGTAGACAATCGGTCAAGCCCGCATATTGTCTCTTTGAGCATCCCTTCATGACCCTCCAGTTCGGACTTGAGCTGGTGTCATCCCAGAGTCTTACCTGTGAAACCAGAAGTTGCAGCCGGATTCACAGAGGATCGCTTGGTCGTTTTCGTGTACCTCTTTGTGACACATGCCACAGGGGTAGATGGGTGGCGCGTTGGGGTTTTGTGGGTTGAACACCATCGGCTGGTCGGCCGGGTACACCTGGAGTCGGAACAGCGAGCGGTCAGCTCGACAGTCAGCGGCCGCGTCCGATACGTTTCTGTCCAGACCCACTGTACCTAACTATTATTGATATCAATTTCAATTCGCAGAGTTGCTACCCAGCCATCAACAATCAAACGTCAGCCATCAACAATCAAACTTCAGCCATCAACAATCAAACGTCATAAAAGCTAACCATGAATATCCATTTCTGATCGACATAAGGACCAATTATCGAAATAAGTTTCGTGATATAGTTACTACACAGTAAACGAACTTCAAAGTCTGAACATAAGTGATGTAGAGACTGATATGCAATGAGGCATCAAACATAGGAAAACAAACAACAGAGGATAAGCATTGGTCATCCAGAAACGAGCCAGTCATGCTGGCAAAGTGCAGCTCTGCATAATATTGCAGACAGAACGGCTTAGTGTGAGCTGACTCACCTTTCTGGACGAGTTCGGAGGCATGCCGCCGGGGCCGGGGCCGGAACCAGGCGGCATCCCCGGCCCCATGCCGCCCATGTTCATGTCGTGCATGCCGCCGCCCATCGAAGTCATCGGGTTCATGTTGTTCGGCATTGAGTTCATCATGTTCTGATTGCCCGGCATGCTGTTGGGCGCCGACATCCGCGGCACCATTGGCGGCATGCCGTTTCCGACGGGCCCCATGCCGGGCCCCATGCCGTTCCCGCCAGGCATACCCGGGACCATGTTGGGTCCCGGTCCCATGCCATGGCCCATCGGCCCGTTCATCGAGTTCGGTCCCATCGGTCCCATCGGACCGCCCGGCCCCATCGGGCCACCGTGCCCCACCGGGCCGCCGGGACCCATGGGGCCGCCAGGACCGGGGCCCATGGTGCCCTGCATTCCTGACGGCATACCGCGAGGCATCATGCCCATGTGGCCCATGTGACCCATGTTGGGCATCTGCATAGGCGCAGAGTTGGACGTAGCATCGTCGAACGGATTGCTCGCGAACACGGTGTCGCCATAGCCTGAAACACAAACAAAGTAGTTCAGTTTAGATTTCACAACTTAAAACACCCTTTGTCTGAGCAATGATCAGCAAAAGCATCAATAAACACTTTTGTGGGTGTCATTGACAGACAACACATTGCCACCTAGCTAGGTAGGTACGTTATTTATATGAATTGAATCATTTTAAATTATCTAAGTAAGAGCGGGGATGACAACGTTATCCGCCCGAAAAAATATACAGCTGGAAAAAATTTTGATTGTAATCAATGAACATGATTTGGATACTTTTGTATTCTGAAATACTCATTGCAATTCCTGCTTTCCTGGTGTCAGCACATTTCATGTTTACTTTTGCATTTGATTTTAAACATAAAAAGTCGAATTTCTAAACAATGATTGCCATTCATACAAACAAAACTAGGTACCACTCAAATTTCATGCAGCAAAAATGTTCCCAGATATCCCAAGCGGAAAGCAACTCATCAGCACCAAAAGCTTTAAATGGAAACATTTTCATGGGCAATATGCATTCGTGTTCACATTACCTATCACACTTTGGCTGGCACACCTGTCAACTCAAATTAATAGGTCTCATCCTGGTCCTGGATACTCACATGAAAGCGGCGGTGGTACCAGATCTGGCACTGGAGAAGACTGGGGCATCGATGTGGCTGCTGCAGTGGTAGAGGTGCGACGCCGCTTTTTGGCATTGCCCGGGGACTCGGGAGTATTGCGACCCATTTTCGGCTAGTGAGTCACAACAATAAGCAAGTAGTTAAAGGCTTCGCAGCACAGTGTTTGAGTTAAGCCCTGAGGTCCTGTGAAACAGACATGCCAGAATGTCAGATACAAAGAACAGCCTGCCAGGTAGAACCCAACTCTTACCAGTCAAATGTGAGATGTATCATTTCAAGTCTCATGCTTTGCATAATCAGCGTATGATGTCACACTTAATTGCTTTGTTGGTAATTGGCATTATGGAATCGAAGAGAATGCAGCTGCTTTTAGACTTACACATTATACATTTGGTAATCTGTGACCAAGGCCACACAGCAAAGTGTGAACAGAGTTAACAAGTTGCACTAGCTAGGGTGAAAAATGTGCACCAGCCCACACTAACTGGAACTGGATATCTGCAGGAGTCTGAACCAAACAAGACCTATTTTTTTTTTTTTTTTTTTACCACAAAATGTGCATATGAACACTTGATGTGAAAACCACAATATAAGGTCCATCTCCATTACTCATTAGTCATTGGACAAACTCATTCTGTCTCCCACACATCATTTACTTGGACAATAAGGCAACTACACAGCAGTTCTCTACAGTACCATGCTAGTGACCACACCGTTGCTTGCAAAATCTGCATGAAACCACTGTAATACTGGACCACACTGAAAGTTGGCTGAGTGCCTCCGCACCCACAAGCTCTTGGCCGGTTTGCCATGCCTTACAAGCTAGGACAGAGGCACCTGGAGTGGACTGTGTGGCACCTCAACCTTGACACTGTTTAATTGCAGTTAACAGCATGTTGAGGATTTTTATGATGAGGATTCTGGCAGTTTAGTTTAGGCGCACATTAAATTCACATAGCAAGATAAAAATGGAAAATGAATGGAACAGAATGACTTGGAAATCGGAACCAATTAGAACTGAAGCAAGAGTAAATAATTAGCAAAGGAGATGACTTTATCTACAATGATGTGCACATATTGTGCAGTGAATGAACCCAATCGCTTGCACATTAGTGACCTTGGATGACTGCCTAAGCTGCTTTGATTGTCACTCTGGAGAACAACTAGGAGAATATACCTCTTGTTTCCCAAGTACTCTTTTTATCATCATTTCAATATCGCACAGCATACTACCAGCTTTCATGTATAGGGAAGATCATTTCTGGAATATCTTGGCATTTCATTAAACAACCACACAAAACACATGACTTTGACTACATAGATGCCAAAAAATACCAAAATAGTGCCTGGACTGTGGAAATCACTGTCACTAAAGCTGTGTCACTAAATTGCCATCAACCAACAGCTACAAAAACTGGCCCAACAAGCACTGGAGAGAACTCCAGTACCAAACAAATCAATAAAACATGTTTGTGGACATGTCCCGTGCTTGGTCAGACAGATGAACTGGAGGGCTGCTCATGGGCACCATAAAAGGCAAGGGGGTAGAGAATGGGTAGTCAGTATGACATAACACAGCGGCATGTGGTGGACCACACACAGCCATCACTGTGGCTAGTCCCGACCGGCCACAGCTGTTGCTGTGTGCAGTGATGGAAGGATGACGTAGGGACGCAGTGGGCAGAACTTGGAGCCTGTATACAGTCCTACCGTACACAGGGTCCGTGATCAGCCCTCAGGCAATCCTAGTGCCTCATCCAACTAAAGTTGTACACTCCGGGGCAGATTGAAATTCCACCACTCCCTACCCATCAGGCTCCCATGGCTCAGCACTGGCTGCTGCCAGTGGCAGCAGGTGAGCAGTGCTGATGGCAGGCAACACTGGCAGCAGCCAGTGCTGAGTCATGGGACCAGGGAGCCCGCTGGGTAGGGAGTGGCGGAACATCAATCTGCCCCCGAGTGTACCTGTGCAGTGTGCACTACAAATTGAAATGCCAGAGGTAGGTCAAGGTGTTACTTAGAACAAGTAGGTAATAAGTATGAAGTAACAGTTAACCTCAAGGTACAGTGTCCCAAAAATATATTTTGGATTGGGTGTCGGAGGGGAATATTCGTCACTACAAAGAGGGCTGAGACTTGGAAAATTGCCAGTCAGGAAGGCACAAAAAGAGAGGAAAACAGAGATCAACAATTTATTTGTGAATGTTGGGGAGGGTGCGGGAGCTGCGTTATAGGATGATCAAATAAAATATAGAGGGAGGTAAAAGGTACAATCAGATGCTCCTGATTGGTAAAACAAGGAGTGAAAAATCGCTCTGGAAAATTGGAGGTGAGAGTGAAAAATTATTTTGATTTGGGTGTTGCTTCCCATGCCCAAACTGGCAAATTTTGGGACACTGTCAAGGTACCCACTAAAAACGTTTAAAGGGGGTATGCCATATGATGTAAGTATAAGGCTGCATTATGTAAGGTTTAATCAAGCTTTACATGCAAATGAGTTTAAATGAGAGCCGACATTCCCATTATGATACTGGTGTGACATTTGCGGCGCGGAGAGACATGCAAGTCATAGGCGTTTCAATTCAACTTAAGCGCACTACTACTTTATTAAATACCATGTCATCTCTTGGTTATTCCTAATACTTAAAATGCACAAACTTACACATACTCACAAGCAAAAACAAACATCACAACCCCCCAAACCACCGCCGCTCAAGCAGTCACACACAGTGGACGACGACCAAGGCCCTATATACCAGGTAGGGTCGTCCGGCGATTCTACCTTTTCGTGACGTCAGCTCGTGACGTCATTTGGAGTCAAGTCTCGAAGCCCCGCTCAATCCCCATGTAAATGAGCGATTTTCGAAGCACTGTAGAATGAAGTCTGCACAAGATATATCAAACTTAAGTATCTTATCTAAAAGAGCAGACAATTTTCTGCAAGTTATCTATTACGTGTTTTTCGCTAAATCTTTTGCTTTTTTCACAAAAGCGTAAAATGTCCCCCCATGTCTCCGCAGCCTCCCTGTCGCCGGCCGCCGCGCGGTCGCGTTAGTGTAGTGGTTAGCGTGCCCGCGCAGTATTCCAAAGGTCCCGAGTTCGAATCTATGCGGTGTGGAACTTTAATTGCAATTCCAAGCTGAATATACGCACATCCATAATAAATTATTATTCGTATAGCTAAACTGTCACCAAACTATCCATATAAATTGACTTCACCCAAAATATCGGCAAGATTCTATTAAAATATAAATTCAAAAATGGCGGCTTGGACTGCCGCGTGCGTTAGGCTCCGCCCATAGCTCCGCCCACATGCGTGACGTCATTCGTGTTAGTGGACACGCAGAGAGATAGGGGACGACATGGGCCTGACGACGACCATCAACGACGACATTATAGAGTTCAGTGACGACGACGGTCAGTAAACAAAATCAGCTGACCAAGGCATCTTGACCAAGGCTCACTAAGATAAATTAGTTTTTTATATTCCCGATAAAAACTGCAAACAACGCAGGCGCACCAGAAAGATACATTACATATTTGTTTTAAATTTGGTTTTAAATAGCACTGCACTGATGTCTACTCTTATATTACATTACCAGTAAAACGCCTTTTGGGCGAAGAACGAGCGAGCGAGATAGTGAGCCCTGCACGTGCGGAAGGGCGAGAGGGTGCTTCCAACGGGCTTGCGCAAAGCACCCTTCTAACTGGTCGCTAGCGGTGTGCCAAATTTGAACGCAATCGGCCCAGCCGTTCCTGAGATCTGGAAGCGGCATTCTGCACGTGCGCACGTGCAAGCGGGGTCCAAACTGACTTTTGCACGGCACCCTACTAACTGGTCCCCAACCGTGTACCAAATTTGAGCGCAATCGGCCCAGCCGTTCTCGAGATCTAGAAACGCCCCCTGCACGTGCGCACGTGCAGTAGCACCCTAACCGTAACACATGGGAATGCATTGCCTGGTGGGTGCCTACCTGTATGCCAAGTTTCAGCGAAATCGCCCCAGTAATTACCGATGTAGTGCCTGTAATTTGGTTGCGCTTTCCCTACGACAGCTGAATGTTTACGTTTCTGAAGGTCGCGCCGCCTCGATATTCTCTCGGCACTGGCTCCTCGCGGCGCGGTGTCATCCAGGCCCATGTCGTCCCCTATCTCTCTGCGTGTCCACTAACACGAATGACGTCACGCATGTGGGCGGAGCTATGGGCGGAGCCTAACGCACGCGGCAGTCCAAGCCGCCATATTTGAATTTATATTTTAATAGAATCTTGCCGATATTTTGGGTGAAGTCAATTTATATGGATAGCTTGGTGACAGTTTAGCTATACGAATAATAATTTATTATGGATGTGCGCATATTCAGCTTGGAATTGCAATTAAAGTTCCGCACCGCATAGATTCGAACTCGGGACCTTTGGAATACTGCGCGGGCACGCTAACCACTACACTACCGCGACCGCGCGGCGGCCGGCGGCAGGGAGGCTGCGGAGACATGGGGGGACATTTTACGCTTTTGTGAAAAAAGCAAAAGATTTAGCGAAAAACACGTAATAGATAACTTGCAGAAAATTGTCTACTCTTTCAGATAAGATACTTAGGTTTGATATATCTTGTGCAGACTTCATTCTACAGTGCTTCGAAAATCGCTCATTTACATGGGGATTGAACGGGGCTTCGAGACTTGACTCCAAATGACGTCACGAGCTGACGTCACGATAAGGTAGAATCGCCGGACGACCCTACCTGGTATATAGGGCCTTGGTGTCATCGTTCGGCTATTTTATTCGTTTCGCTCGTTTTTATGTTATGTGTGTGTAAAGTAAATATAACCTAAATTGTGTTAAACCTTTTACCGATCCACGCACAACATATTGGTGACCCCGACAAGATAAGCAACTAGTTCTTCAACGCAAATTTCGTCCAGTTTCGCCGGCGTGCCGGCAGCGTGCTCCTCCCGCTGGAGTTTCAGAGCGCCTGCCCCCCGAACTGGACCGTGATAACTCTACTGACATTTTTGTGACTGTGCTGTGTCAACGTAATCGTCAGGTGCCCGATCGCAGCGCCGACGATTTTTTTTTTCTCATACACCGACAGCACGTGGCGTGTCTATCGGCCGCCGCCATCGACGTCCTGCACCGGATACTGGTGGCGCCACCTAGTGAGAGCGAACTTCACTACAACTTCAACCAGTCGCCATGGCCGAGTCGCCTGATCAGCCGCCGCCGCCGCCGTCACCCGCACCCGCTGAGACCGCTGCCGCCCCACGGGCTCACGCAGCGTTCCGACTGCCTCCATTCTCGGCCGAGGACCCCGCCCTGTGGCTGGCCCAGGTGGAGTGTGCCTGCCGGGTGGCCGGTATCGCCGACAGCAGCGTCAAATTCGACCTGCTAGTCGCCAACCTGCCGACTGACGTCGCTCGGCAGGTCCGTGACGTCATCACCGCCACCCCGGCGGACTACACGGCGCTGACGAGCGCCCTGCAGGCCCGGCTGGTGCAGTCCCGGGCCGCACGCCTGTCCGCCCTTCTGCGCAACACCCAGCTCGGGGACCAGAAACCGACGCAGCTGCTCCTGCGCATGCGTTCGGAGCTGGGAGAGGAGGCGCAGGACAGCGCGCTTCTTAGAACGCTGTTTCTGCAGCGCCTGCCGCGGGCGGCCACGGCTGCCCTGTCACTCCTCCCGGAGGACACCTCCCTGAGCCAGCTGGCAGCCGCGGCCGACCGCTACCTGGAGGCGACCGGCCCTCACGAGCTCGCGGCCGTGCAGCTCCCCGACCCGACGGCCTGCGCTACTGCTGGCGATGTGCCAACTCTGCACAGCACGGTGGCATCGCTGACGGCTGCGGTTCAGCGACTGGAGATGGCGCTCGGCGACCGCTCCCGCGCCGCCTCCCGGGACCGTGACGGAGGCGCAGTCTCTGACCGGTACCGCCGCCGGTCCCGCTCTCGCGGTCGACGGCAGCAGCCGCAGCAGCTGCAACAGCCACAGCAACAGCAACAGAAGCAGCTGTGCTTCTTCCACCGCCGCTTCGGTGCAGCGGCCAGGAAATGCGCCGAGCCGTGCTCCTGGTCGCCGTTAAACGAGACGGCCTAGGGACATCGGCGCCGTCCCCGGGCCGGGCATCGCCGGCGCCGCTCCTGCACGTGACGACCGGCCAGCTCACCATGATGGTGGACACTGGAGCTCAGATCAGTGTCCTGCCTCCGAGCCAGCTCCCGCCGGCCTGCAGCTTGGACGCGGCCGCCGCGCCCCGCCTGACCGCCGCCAACGGCAGCACCATCCGCACGCACGGGTACGCCGACCACGCAGTGGTGCTCTCCGGCCGGCCCTACCAGTGGCGCTTCCTGGTGGCTGACGTCACGTCACCGATACTCGGAGCCGACTTTCTCGGACACTACCGGCTCTCCGTCGACATGGGACGGCGTGTCCTGCGCTCTCCCACCGGCGAGACGTGCGCCACCGGCGTTCTGACCACGGCTGCGTCGCCCGCCGCCCCGCCGGGCGTGCTCGGCCTCTCCGACGACCCGTTCGGCGAGCTGTGGGCCGAATTCCCGGCCGTGACCAGCCGCTCACCTGGCGTGCGCACCGTCACTCACCACGTGACTCATCACATCCGGACCACGGGTCCGCCCTGCTTCAACCGCCCTCGTCGCCTTGCTCCCGACCGTCTCGTCGCAGCCCGCCAGGAATTCGACCGCATGCTAGCTGCTGGCGTCGTCCGACCGTCGGACAGCAACTGGGCCTCGCCTCTGCACCTCGTCCAAAAGTCATCACCGGGCGAGTGGCGAGCATGCGGCGACTACCGTGCGCTCAACAAAGCGACGGTCCCGGACAGGTATCCGATTCCGTACCTAATGGACTTCACGGCGCACCTCCACGGCTGCTGCTACTTCTCCAAGCTGGACCTGGCACGGGCGTTTCATCAAATCCCGGTGGAGCCTGCTGACGTTCACAAGACGGCTATCTCGACCCCCTTCGGCCTGTTCGAGGCGGTGTCGATGCCGTTCGGTCTCCGTAACGCGGCGCAGACCTGTCAACGCTTCATGGACGAGGTCACGCGCGGCCTGCCCTTCTGCTTCGTCTACATCGACGACATTCTGGTGGCCAGCGCCACTCTCTCGGAGCACCGCGCGCACCTCCGCCAGGTCTTCCAGCGCCTCAGTGACTATGGCGTGGTCCTGAACGCGCAGAAGTGCGTCCTGGGAGCCCCCAGGGTCCGGTTCCTCGGCCATGACGTGTCAGCGAGTGGAATCGCGCCGCTACAGGACCGCGTGGACGCCATCACCGAGTTCCCGCGGCCTACCACCGAGAAGCAGCTGCGCAGGTTCATCGGAATGGCGGCATACTACCACCGCTTCATTCCAGATGCCGCAGCTCTGCTCCGTCCGCTCCACCAGCTGCTGACAAAGCAGCCAGGCTCCAAGAGCAAGAAACTGCTGACATGGACGGACTCTGCTGAGGACGCGTTCGCACGCGTTAAGGGCGCGCTCGCCGCTGCTGCGACGCTGGCTCACCCGGTCCCGGCCGCGCCGCTGGCGCTGCACGTGGACGCATCGGACAGCGGAGTCGGCGCGGTGCTACAGCAGCACCATGACGGCACGTGGCAGCCTCTGGCGTTCTTCTCCCGGTCTCTGACGCCGCGTGAGGCCCGCTACAGCACGTTCGGACGGGAACTGCTGGCAGTGTATCTCGCTCTGCGCCACTTCCGCTACGCAGTGGAGGGCCGCGAGCTGATCATCTACACTGACCACAAGCCCCTGGTCCACGCTGTCGGCTCCAGCACTGACCGGCACTCGCCTCGTGAGATGCGACAGCTGGACTACGTGGCCCAGTTCTCCACGGACATCCGTCACGTCCCCGGACGGGACAATCTGGTCGCGGACGCACTCTCCCGCACCGTCTCCATGCTGCTCGTCCCCCAGCCGCCGCTGGACGACTTCGACGCCATGGCAGACGCGCAGCGAGAGGACCCGACGTTGGACACGTTCCGGTCCTCTAACCACTCGCTCCGCCTCCGAGACGCCAAGCTCGCCTCTGGAAAGACGCTGCTCGTGGACGACTCCACCGGCATGCCCCGGCCGTGGGTGCCCACTGCCCTCCGCCGGCACGTGTTCCGACTGATGCACGACCTGTCCCACCCGGGCATCAAAGCCACCACCGAGCTGGTCACGGCTCGCTTCGTCTGGCCGCAGATGAAGAAGGACCTGCACACATGGACCCGCTCCTGCGTCCGCTGTCAGCGAGCCAAGGTTCAGCAGCACACCAAGGCTCCTGTGACCCCGTTCCGACCGCCGGACGAGCGATTCAGCGCGGTGCACATCGACCTGGTGGGGCCGCTGCCGCCGTCCGACGGCTACACGCACCTGCTGACGTGCGTGGACCGCTACACCCGCTGGGTAGAGGTGGTCCCGCTGCGCGACACGCGCGCGGCAGCTGTCGCCCGCGCCTTCGTCAGCACCTGGGTGGCCCGGTTCGGCGTGCCTGACCACGTCACCACCGACCGCGGCTCGCAATTCGAGTCGGCACTGTGGGCCGAAATGTCAGCGCTGCTCGGCTGCGAGCGCCGCCGCACCACCAGCTACCACCCGGCGTGCAACGGCCTGATCGAGCGCGTTCACCGACAGCTCAAGTCGGCGCTCCGTGCCTGCGGCCGCACCACCTGGTCCGACGCGCTGCCGCTCGTCCTCCTTGGCATGCGCACTGCGCTGAAGACGGACCTCGGGTGCTCAGCGGCCCAGCTGGTTTACGGCACCACGCTGCGCCTGCCCGGCCAGTTCCTGGAGCGCTCCGCCACTGCCGCTCCGACGCCGGACTCCTACGCGGACGGCCTCCGCCGGGCGCTGGACCAGCTGCGGCCCACGCCGCCGCGTCCGGGCAGCTCAGCGGCTCGCGTCCCGCGCGCTCTTCAGGACGCCACACACGTGTTCCTGCGCCGTGACGCCACGAAGCCGCCTCTCGCCTGCCGCTACGACGGCCCGTTCCGAGTCGTCGCTCGCTCGGACAAGACGCTGACGCTCGACCTCGGCCGCCGCCAGGACGTAGTCTCGGTCGACCGTGTCAAACCGGCTCACCTCGACCCAGCGGATAGAGACTGTCACAGCGAGCAGCGCCGGCCACGCTCCCTGTCTACTGGAGTGACTCCTGGCCGGCCCGCGCCCGCGCAGCCGCTCCTCGGTCCGCGTCCGCTGATGCCGGTGCGCGACCCGTCTGCTGGTCGGCCGCCGCCTGTGACGCCTACCGGGACGCCCGTGCCGTCTACCGCGCTGCCCGTGCCGCCTACCGCGCCGCCCGTGACGCCTACCCTGTCCTCCGTGCCGCCTGTGCCGCCCGTGACTCCTGCCGCGCCGCCCGAGGGTCAGCCGCCGTCGCGCGTGCCGGCGCGACCCCCGGCGCGTGCCCCCCGACCGCCGTCGGCGCCCAGCTCTGTGCCGGCGCCGCGTTCGATTTTGAAGACTCGATCTGGACGGGAGGTCCAACGACCCGCTCGCTACCGTGTGACGTTTGTTGGACAGTGACGTTTTTCGTTGTGTTGTGTCGTGCAGGTTCTCCTTTTTTTGTGTCGACCGGTTCCGATTCGTGTTTCTCGTCACCGCTCTGGGGGGGAAGCATGTAGTGCCTGTAATTTGGTTGCGCTTTCCCTACGACAGCTGAATGTTTACGTTTCTGAAGGTCGCGCCGCCTCGATATTCTCTCGGCACTGGCTCGCGGCGCGGTGTCATCGTTCGGCTATTTTATTCGTTTCGCTCGTTTTTATGTTATGTGTGTGTAAAGTAAATATAACCTAAATTGTGTTAAACCTTTTACCGATCCACGCACAACACCGAGTTACTGAAATGGGAACAAATTTGGCACCTCTTATTGTTGTATTTTGCACGTGCACTGGGGGTGACCCACATGCATCGAGAGTATCCTATTTTGGGTAGAAGGGATGCTGCTGCCCTACAAAAATTACCGCAAGTCAATCGCCCAAGCGGCTGCTGAGATATGAGCCTCTTAAAATCACTACTTTTGTAAAACAGCTTGAACACCCTTGACTTTTCACGTGGCACGTGCCACGACGGTCACTGAGATGTATCAAAAGTAGTCAATTACGGGGTAGAAGGGATGGGGCTACCCAACAAAAAGACCGCAGGCCAATCGGTCCAGCGGTTGCTGAGATATAAGCCTCTCAAAAGCGTTACAGGCCGGGCCGGGCCGGGCCGGGCCGCTCATACTGAGATTTTTCCGTTATATTGAAAAGACTCACTTCGCTCGCTGCGCTCGCTCGCTCGTAATTATGTTTTTGTCTGATGCAATTGCAAGTCAACTGCACTCGGCAAGTAGGGAATCCAAACATGGGTGATTACGAGCGAGCGAGCGCAGCGAGCGAAGTGAGTCTTTTCAATATAACGGAAAAATCTCAGTATGAGCGGCCCGGCCCGGCCTGTAACGCTTTTGAGAGGCTTATATCTCAGCAACCGCTGGACCGATTGGCCTGCGGTCTTTTTTGTTGGGTAGCCCCATCCCTTCTACCCCGTAATTGACTACTTTTGATACATCTCAGTGACCGTCGTGGCACGTGCCACGTGAAAAGTCAAGGGTGTTCAAGCTGTTTTGCAAAAGTAGTGATTTTGAGAGGCTCATATCTCAGCAGCCGCTTGGGCGATTGACTTGCGGTGATTTTTGTAGGGTAGCAGCATCCCTTCTACCCAAAGTAGGATACTCTCGATGTATGTGGGTCACCCCCAGTGCACGTGCAAAATACAACAATAAGAGGTGCCAAATTTGTTCCCATTTCAGTAACTCGGTAATTACTGGGGCGATTTCGCTGAAACTTGGCATACAGGTAGGCACCCACCAGGCAATGCATTCCCATGTGTTGCGGTTAGGGTGCTACTGCACGTGCGCACGTGCAGGGGGCGTTTCCAGATCTCGAGAACGGCTGGGCCGATTGCGCTCAAATTTGGGACACGGTTGGGGACCAGTTAGTAGGGTGCCGTGCAAAAGTCATTTTGGACCCCGTTTGCACGTGCGCACGTGCAGGATGCCGCTTCCAGATCTCAGGAACGGCTGGGCCGATTGCGTTCAAATTTGGCACACCGCTAGCGACCGGTTAGAAGGGTGCTTTGCACAAGCCGGTTGGAAGCACCCTCTCGCCCTTCCGCACGTGCAGGGCTCACTATCTCGCTCGCTCGTTCTTCGCCCAAAAGGCGTTTTACTGGTTTGAACAGAGTTGTGCTGCAACGGACAACCACATTAGAGCCGATCGAGACGAAATCGCCATCAGACGATTCCTAAATCAGTCGCAACTAGTCAGCGCCCATCCCACGTTTATTACGAGCGAGCGAGCGCAGCGAGCGAAGTGAGTCTTTTCAATATAACGGAAAAATCTCAGTATGAGCGGCCCGGCCCGGCCCGGCCTGTAACGCTTTTGAGAGGCTTATATCTCAGCAACCGCTGGACCGATTGGCCTGCGGTCTTTTTTGTTGGGTAGCCCCATCCCTTCTACCCCGTAATTGACTACTTTTGATACATCTCAGTGACCGTCGTGGCACGTGCCACGTGAAAAGTCAAGGGTGTTCAAGCAGTTTTCCAAAAGTAGTGATTTTGAGAGGCTCATATCTCAGCAGCGGCTTGAGCGATTGTCTTGCGGTAATTTTTATAGGGTAGCTGCATCCCTTCTACCAAAGGTCGGATACTCTTGATCTATGTGAGTGACCCCCAGTGCACGTGCAAAATACAACAATAAGAGGTGTCAAATTTGTTCCCATTTCAATAACTCGGTAATTACTGGGGCGATTTCGCTGAAACTTGGCATACAGGTAGGCACCCACCAGGCAATGCATTCCCATGTGTTGCGGTTAGGGTGCTACTGCACGTGCGCACGTGCAGGGGGCGTTTCCAGATCTCGAGAACGGCTGGGCCGATTGCGCTCAAATTTGGTACACGGTTGGGGACCAGTTAGTAGGGTGCCGTGCAAAAGTCATTTTGGACCCCGTTTGCACGTGCGCACGTGCAGAATGCCGCTTCCAGATCTCAGGAACGGCTGGGCCGATTGCGTTCAAATTTGGCACACCGCTAGCGATCAGTTAGAAGGGTGCTTTGCGCAAGCCCGTTGGAAGCACCCTCTCGCCCTTCCGCACGTGCAGGGCTCACTATCTCGCTCGCTCGTCCTTCGCCCAAAAGGCGTTTTACTGGTACTAGGTTACCATTTCAACGCTTCAATGATGGGCGAAATTTCGCATTCGACGATTCTACTAGTGGTGTTTTTGTTTCAATCGGTTTGTAGTTGCTCATGGTAATTAAATAACTGCAATAGGTGAAAACCTTGATATTTTAGTTAAACGGGGTTATTTGAGATTATTTCATTAAAAAAATATACAATTGCTTATTCAGATACCAAAATTATCAGTTATTGACTCCCTCAAATGCTTATAGTTTATTTATGGGATGGCTGCAAGGAAAGCAGTGGAATAGGGTTGGTGTGGCTTCGGCAAATATGGTAGCAGGATAGTATCATTTGTATTTAAACTAGAAATACTGCCAGAAAATGTCACCTAGTTGTTTGTGTTATCCTATATTTTAGGCTTACTTTGTGCATTCATTTGAAAATTTTGTTAATAGAAATTTTGTTTTTTTGTTTTCATCAGAATCATGAAATGCTAGCACACAAAATATCAAAAATAAAATATATTTTGATAACCATGTAGTCTACTAGATTTTAGAAATCAAGCTCCCGCCTTGTTTCCGCCTAAAGGATTCCCGCTTCCCGCCAAATTGGCGCGCTGCCAGATTCACACGCGCTCGTGTCGGTCAACAACAAAAGATTTTATACTCTGGTGCGCGTTTGGGGGTAATTAGCCCTATTTTTCGTGTTTTTGGTTATTTTGGATATTTCCTTTGGTAAGCCACGTCTGATCGTGTCTTTTTCTATAAGAGTTATGGATGTCGCGGACAACTTTGTCGGTCAAAGCCAAGTGAAAGATGAAGTCGGGGACAGGTGCCAAAAACTTTTTCAAGATTTCCTCGAAGAGTAAGTACCTGCTCATATGCATTTTATATTATTTTGCCTGCTTTTACCATGCATTTGCCGTACAAAATAATGCCCATCTGTCACTTTCATTGATAGGTGATGTTATGTTACAATTGAAGCACTGTGAGGTAATTTTTTGTACCTATAACCGAACGCAGGTTAAAACAGGGCGCCGGAGGGCATATTAGTCACGTGACATTTGGAGCTTTTCCCCCTTCGTGGGCCTTCTACGTGCTAAACGTCACGTGTGAATTTCATGAACCTTGATCAAATCGCCCCAGGCACCCTGTTTTCACCGTCGTCCCTATAACCCACAGTCCAGTCTGCAAAAGGTGGCAGGGAGCTCGACAAGATTTTCGGGGCAGATGAAATTCTGCCCTGAATCAGGGTGCTGAGAGACGCGGTGCAGCCCAATTCTGGTTCCCAAATGGTATAATGGTCCCAGGGGCAGCCCATTTCCAATCTTTTTCTCATCTCTGCCCCGAGATTTCTCAATCCTGCCCCGATTTCTGCCCCGATTGTGAGAGCTGCCCCAACGAGATCTCGTTGAAACCTGCCACGTTTTTCAGCCAGCCCACAGTGCATATCAAGTAGGTAGGTATGCTGATAATGATAACCTTCTTCAAACATATAAAGTAGGTAGGTACCTTGGTTATAATATCAATCTATGCATGCAGATGGAAGGACCATAGCGGCGAGATCAAGTACCTGGAGGCTGCAAAGGAATTGGTGAAACCTGAGCGTAATACACTCCAAGTCAGCTTTGAGGATATTCAGCGCTTCAATCAGAGCCTGGCAACCACTATCCAAGAGGAGTTTTATCGGTAAGTTTTAAAAGATGTCAAATGAATAACAACATTTTGAAATTGGTTGATGTGACCTTGTCTCGTATTGGTGTTTTCCCAGCTGCTAATTAGGAATGTATAAGTTGGACCCCGGTGCCGTTCTGCCCCTAATTGAGCTAGAGCTTTGTGGGAAAAAATGAGCCTATTGCCTGTGACAAGAACAAACTGATGATACGAAATTTTAAGGTCCTAGGTCACTGGCAGACATTCCAGGTCAGGTCAATGACCCAAAAGTATGGAAAATCTGGACCTGCTATAAAAAGGTAATAGCTGCTTATGGTTTTTTGTCCTGATTACAAATGTCATGCTAGTTTTAATCAGAGATGCTGGATTCATGCATTTTGGGTGGGTGACTGAGGTCAAGTCAGGTCAAATAGTAGGCATCTGGCCAGCTATTTATAGGTGTCGACTGTCAACCACCAATATCAGCTTTGTTCCATGTTATGAAGGCACTAAAACTGTTTTTATTTGTTTCAGAGTGTGCTTAATTCAAAATCAGCTCCAAAAGCTAGCCTAGAAACTTAAAACACTTAAAAAACTGAATTGAGGTCATCTTACTATAGTTCGTTTTTCTTAAGTTTGCCCCTCACTGTAAACGTCTTTTTGAACACAGCACGAGAATTGCTAGCTGAATTACTGAAAAAACTGGTTGGCGCACATTGTATTGGAGATTTGAATAATATTTTCAAAATAAGTTTTGAAAGCCGACGATGTAACGTTAATGTTAAACGCCGTGCAAATTATTAATTAGTTCAGACATAATTCCTGAGAAGTCGTCTATCACTGTGGAGCTGTAGGTATGGGCAACTACGAGCTATGCGTCTGTGAAATAGTAAACAAATTTGATTAAATTGATCGTCTGTGAAATCTGGTGAAATCAATGTGCGCCAACCAGTTTTCTCAGTAATTCAACTAGCAATTCTCGTGCTGTGTTCAAAAAGGCGTTTACAGTGGGGGGCAAACTTAAGAAAAACGAACTATAGGTAAATGGCCTTGACCTGCCCACCATAATGCATCAGACAAACATCATATCACATGATGGAATTATGGTGAAAATTTTACAACCATCAAAAGACCAGATATGCAGATAATGTGCACCAACATTCGCTGAATCGTCCGACGTCCTGACATGGTCTAGAGAAATAGGTCTACAGCCCAAAGTTCACTTGGGTCAGGGTCATTGAATTTTCAGTGTAGGTGTACAGTTGCTCAACTGGAGGGTGCTGAAAGTTTCATGACGATCAGCCGTTTTTTACGCGATTTATTCACGAAAATCCGAGAGGTTCCGACTGCCCCCCCCCCATGCGAGTGCGAGGATTATCCCGGAACTAACGGTTTTCTACGTAAGCCCTGGCCAAGGGGGAGGTGGGTATGACCCCCCCCCCCCTAGCCGTTTCGCCCCTAATTGAGATAGAGTCGCGGGAAAGCGAGAATGTGCGCCGTTACAGACGTACCGAGCGAGCGACGTACCGAGGTAGCGATTGGTACCCAATTCTAGGTCTGAGGTCAACCGAATATGCTCGATTGTAAGGTCTTCTTCATGTTAGGTCTTCAGGTCGACCAAACTTGCTCTGCCAGCATCTGGTGGCAGGATTCTCTTATATCTCTCGACTAAAATACCGCCCCTGTCAGATTGTCTGGATCCGTTTCAGACCACTCAACGTCATTATAGCTCATTGAAGTGTTTGGCCCATTGTTGCAGAAAAATCAGCTGTTAGAGTGGTGCGACTATTTTCTTTTTCTTCTGTAGCCAGCCACAACCAGTGTCGCATACAGTATCCCCCCCCCCATCCTTAGAAAGAGAATCGGCCGTGGATGAATCTGTGCCAATGACCCAACAGCAGCACTTGTGTGGGTTTGAAAAGCCCATTGGCTGTGCAGATAATCACCAGGGGATAATCACTACGTTTCCATCACACGTCTAAATTGAAGAGAAATTTCACGTGCGTTCTTCTCGGATACTATTCACCTTATGCAAAAAAAAACAGCATATATTTGGTTTTAGCTAGCATCTAATCCTATATTTACATTTTTAAATGCTGCCTTTATTTTATGATGGAGCAAATCCATTTTCAAGATCGGCTTTACGTGTGTCATGGAACCGTGAACAATGAAACCGTTTCATAAAGCATCGTTTCATAAAGCGAGTCCGTAACTTACGGCGGTTTTTGGTCTTGTATTGCAAGTGCATGTGAAGCGATGACGTTAGTTTGAATTGTTGAATTTATTTATCTTGCAAGCAAGAACAGAAGGGAGAAGGGGAAATAAATTTAACGTTTCACGTGCTTTTGCAATACAAGACCAAAAACGGCGTAAGTTACGGACTCGCTTTATGAAACGAGGCCCAGCTGTTCGTTCTCATGGTTTTAGTGTTTCACATTCCTTTTCAGTGTTCACCCTTTCCTGTGCCGAGCTGTGCGCATCTTCGCAAAAGACCGTGGCGGCGTCTCTGTGGAGAAGGAGTACTACGTCTCGCTGGTGGAGTACCCCAGCGCGGTGCGCGTGCGTCAGCTGACCACCGACCGCGTGGGTCAGCTGCTGCGCATCACCGGCCAGGTGGTGCGCAGTCACCCGGTGCACCCGGAGCTGGTGACGGGCACCTTCACCTGCCTCGAGTGTCAGACCGTCATCACAGATGTGGAACAGCAGTTCAAGGTGAGGCGGACGCTGATGAGCCGTCTTTTGTGAGATAGATCGATATAAATTGACTGTTTTTCTTTTGAGGCCGTGAAGCGTCACTTCCGCATAGTGTTCACATTGTTTCCATTCCTTGCCGGTTGCCAATATCAGGCAGTAGAGAAATGTTATGCGATGATTCACTGATGATTCTAGGCTCCTTGCGCGTTGTTCGTGTGAAGGTGTCCGCACATTCCGGGAGGGGAGATACGATGCATTAACCCTCGCATGTGTGCGGCGTTTGCCGGCTTCTAATGTGTGTGTGTGTGTGTGGGGGGGGGGGGGTCGGTTGGACCCCCTCCCCCCTTGCCGTTTGGCCCCTGATTGAGGCTAGAGCTTCGCGGAAAAAACGAGCGTGCTGCCCGTGTCGAGAGGAAGCCGATGATACCCAAATTTAAGGTTCTAGGTCATTGGTTGACCTTCCAGGTCAGATCAATGACCCAAAAGTCGGGAAAACCGGGACCTGTTTGAAAGTCGTAAAGTGTGGCTGCTAAGAGGTTTTTCGGGGTGCTGATCACGAATATCGTGTTAGTTTTGATCACAGATGATGTCATTAAGCATTTAGACTAGGTCGGGTCAGGTCAGGTCAGCATTCGTAGTACGTGTCAACCGCCTCTGGCAGCTTCGTAACATGTTACGAAGGCACCAAAACTACTTCGTTAATGTTCAAATAGTTTCTAAATTCGAATTCAGCTCCAAAAACTAGCTTAGAAACATGTAAAGCTCAAAAAGTGAATCGAGGTCACCAAAGGTCAATGACCTGACCTGACCTTCAGGTGACCTTGACATCCACCCAAATGCATGGGAGCAGCATCAAATCACATGTTTGAACGTTTGAGACCACGAGAAGCTTGCATGCAAGCTTTCTTTATGCGGATAGAAACGGAGAAAGCAACAGTAGAAACACATATTAGACAACGTTTTAAAGAAGGGCTTTTTCTTCTTTTTGACCTTGTCACTATCCACAATGAGATCGTGGTCTCATTTCACTGATCGACCCTTGTCAACGCACATTTTGACACACAAAGTCGTTTTATTCTACTCTTACGGTAGAGCGAGACATTTAGAACGATGAATCACAAGCCAGCGATACCAGTTTTCCATTCATCACCAAAGTGTCTCACCTGTCGAAGCGAGACATCATCTCAAGCCTGTGTCGCGCACAGTAGGTACCCGTTGCTCGGGATTAGTCAGCAGTGTCAGAGCATCAGTGCATACTGCATATGCATCTGCAGTGCCAGCACCGTGGCGGCAGCCTAGGTGTGGTAGTTCTGGCTGCAGTGGTTATGCAGTCGTACTTGGCAGATGCTACACATTGTACGCGTTTTTTTTTTTTTTGACACAGCTTGCAGCGGCCTTGAGTGGCAGCCGGGACGATGAAGTGGTTTTGTGCAGTTCGGGAGACCACCGTCACCCGGCCGCTGCTGGGTCCTGGTCCGCTGCCGGTGACGTTTGGCGGACATGGCTCTTGTCTCGGGTTTTTAGGAGCTCCAGAGCGACCTCGCGAGTGAACACCAGCTGGTCCACACTTCTCTCGGTGCAGCTGCGGTACATGCGCCAGCTGGCTACTCTCAGTAGACCGAATGCGTTGGTGACGAGCGTGCCGTACCATTTCTTCCACCGGATCACAGGCCTGTAAGCCGCCACCGCTCCGTCCACTAGGTCTACGCCACCCATGTACAGGTTATATTCGTATATGAGGTTCGGCTGCTTGACCGTCACCTTCTTCTTTTCGTCACCCGACCAGCGTTGCACGTCTTTGAGTGGGCTGATGTCCGAGTGATTTGTGACCACTGTCACTGCCCTGTTGTCTCTCCACTTCACGGCCAGCACCCCGTTAGTGGATTGGTACCAATGCTGTCCCCTGGGCACCTTTTCAGCAGTTTTGTTGTCAGGCAGGGGACACTTCTTCAGCCTGTTGTCGCGCACAGTGCCCGTTGCTCGGATGCCTCTTTGACGGAGAGCTATCTATCATCAAGGCATACGACGAGAAGTAGTTGTCAAAGAACACATGGTGCTGGGCAGGCGTCTGAAGACATTTACGGGTGGCAGCTGATCGCCACCTTCCGGTGGCAGTATTACCAAGTCCAGCCCTTCATCGTGGTCATCACTGGCAACAGCAGCGATTGCCTCACTCAGCAGGCGCACAGATCTACGCGCCATGGTCAGGAGGATAAGTCACCACCCGTCACCTCTGCCGTGCATCACTCCCCGAACGCACTTGGCAGACTGAGAGCTTCTGTCTCGGGCACCCGAGGTGTGTTGAGTGTCGATACCAACGACCCTACTCCATTCGCTGACATTGGCGCCGACGGATATGACACTGCTGGACGAGACGACGCTCTATCATCCGAGCATCAGTAACGTGAGTGATACGGTCACTTGACACACCGGGTGTAAGACCTAGCGTGAGAGCAGAACCAGCCAAGAGACGTGCAAATTGAGTCGTGGAAATTGAGAACAAGTGAGAGTGAGAGAAAAGAGGAGGGAGAGAGAGAGAGAGAGAGAGAGAAGAGAGAGAGAGAGAGAGAGAGAGATAGAGAGAGAGAGAGAGAGAGAGAGAGAGAGAGAGAGAGAGAGAGAGAGAGAGAGCGAGAGAGAGAGAGAGAGAGAGAGAGAGAGAGAGAGAGCGAGGAGAGAGAGAG
>NW_024883585.1:0-67813 GCF_019059575.1 Amphibalanus amphitrite
TTGTACCCTTGACCTGACCTTGACCTTGACCTCAAACTTAAAATTAAGTACATGTTTTTAGTTGTTCGTGATGAGATCTTTCGATTGGCGTTTGAATTTTCGAAATCGGACCATTAGTTCGGGAGATAACAGGGGGGTAAAATTTACCCCCCCCCCCAGCCCCGCGCGTTCGGCTGGAGACCCCAGCCCCGCGCGGGTTAACAAACGCAAAAAAACTAATAGGTGTGGCTACAAGCGCCCCCTGACTGCATTTTTGGTAAAAGCTTCTCAGATCATGATTTCATGTAATATGGACACATAAACATTCGGTGCACACATCAGTACACACAGACACACACAGACATACAAACACATATAACTGACCTTGACCTAACTTGACCTGAAATGACCTCAGCAGCAAAAACCTGGTCGGGTAGTGTGGGAAAGAGGTTCTAGCTGGCTTGGCACCAGAAAACGGCAACGTCATCGGTATATATAAGCAGCGCACTTGGTATCCAACGGAGACCCAAAACAGCAACATTTTTTAGTTTGACCTGACCTGGAAGGTCAATGACTGACCTGAGAAGGTAAAACTGGGTTCCATTGGATTCGTCTCTTCCCAAAGAATCTTTTTGGTTTTTACCGCTAAGCTCTATCTCCAACAGGAACGAAATGGCGCGGGGGGGGGGTGGCAACCCCCCCCCCCATGTGCGTTCCAGGATGGGAAAATGGCATGTGCGGGCGAGGGTTAATCAATATTGACGCAATGGTGACGTCACGGTCGCCGTCGACGTCACCATTCGAATCAGAGTCAGTGACTTGTGCCGAATATCAAGTTTAATATTGATGCTTCAACGGATCTATATCAGCCGAAAACACCTCATTCCTTTTTACTCGCTAGATGGCAGAAGCGTCAAACGCCTGAATGTATGCTGTGCCGCAATGCTGGCTCTATTGTATATAACCGCCTAAATGAATGGCGGAGTAATGAGGGATCCGGGATAACCATTAACCACTATCTCTTTAGAACTGATGACTCGCACGAAACTGAAGCTTTTGAGGACGATTATCGAGTGTGGTAAATGTGTCTGGCATTTTCATCCAAACATTCCGCTTTACTCGCTAGATGACGCAGAAGTGTCAAACGCCTGAAAGCATGTTGCGCCGCAGTGCCCCCTCTTCCGTATGTAGCCGCATGAATGAAGAGTTAAGCGCAATCGGCGCAGCCGTTGTCGCCGGTGTCAGGTGTGTGCCTACATAGAGGTCCAACCATGCCGCTGAAATTGATCTATCATACAAAGCTTTATAACAATGCGCGTAGTAATTTTCTTAACAAACGCAAAAAAAACTAATAGGTGTGGCTACAAGCGCCCCCACCCCAATCGGGCGGAGGTTATTGTGTTTTGGTAGCACTCACCGATTGTTTCCTGGTCTAGTCTTCTACAGCAATCACAGACACATTTCGATTGCGGCCAACCATGCAAAACATAGCCCGGTGAAGGACTGCTCCGGTTGTTTTTTTTCAATAGAAAACACAATTCTAACGAATAGTGTTTGTCTAATGAAGAAACAACCTGCGGTTACCCGCCGCCAAACGAGAGGATGAGCCTGGCACGTGCAGACCGGAGTGGGTGCGCTACGAACCGACGAACAGGACAATCTACTAACCACTCTAGAGGTGTGTAAAATTTGAGTGCAATCGGCCCGGTCGTTTTCGAGATCTTGAAGCGGCACCCTTCACGTGCGCACGTGCAAGCTGGGTCCCAACTGACTTGTGCACGGCACCCTAGTTGCCGGTCTCTAGTGGTGTACGGAATTTGAGCTCAATCGGCCCCCGTTTTCAAGATCTGGAAGCGACCCCTATCACGTGCGTACGTGCAGTTGCACCCCAACCGTGACAAATGAATATACATACTAACTGACTTGTGCACAGCACCCTACTAACCGGTCTCTAAAGGTGTGCCGAACTTGAATGCAATCGGCCCAGCCGTTCCTGAGATCTGGAAGCGTCACCCTGCACGTGCGCACGTGCAAGATGGGTCCTAACTGACTTGCGCACGGCACCCTACTAACCGGTCTCTAGCGCTGTACCAAATTTGAACTCAATCGGCCCGGCCGTTCTCGAGATCTCGAAGCGTCACCCTGCACGTGCGCACGTGCAGTTGCACCCCAACCATAGCACATGAAAAGGCATGGTCCAGCGGGTGCCTACATCTTTGTGTAGTTTCAGTGCAATCAGCCAAGTAATTACCGTGTTATTGTCATTACAACAAAATTGACACCTCTCCGTTTTACACGTGTCACGTGCAGTAGGGGTCACCGGCATGCATCATCCATAGTAAATACTTCTAAGAAGGGTATACGCTACCCCACACAAAAATCCGCAAGAGTATCGGTCCCCTGCTTGCGGAGATATAAGTCGTACAAAAACGTCCCCACGGAGGCCGGCCGCTAATATTTAGCATTAAATCGCATCCTTCAATGGGATTTATCCCCGTCACCTGTTCGTATACTGTCTGAGCAAGACCATATATAGGTGTGAGCTCAAATCTCGGTAATGTCGTGCTTTTTTACTAAATTTCTCAAAAACGGCACAACGTGCAATAACGCTCTATATATCATTGGAAGAAGCATCAAAAGTTGTATAACCTATCAACTTTTCACTTAAATATATCTTCAACGTACAAAGTTATTAAGCACCAAAGACGTTCCCATTGACTTTCCATGTTAAAATTTTTCATTTTTAAACGAGCTTAAAAAGAACAAACGAATTCTGACAGCTTAAAGAAGCATAACAACATGTTCTATGGTCTTTTCTCAACAAGTCCTGAAGGTTTAAACAAAATCGTATCATATATTTTGTACAATGAGCGAATGTAAATGTCTCTGCAAAAACGCCCATTGACTTAACATGGGGAGCGAAAAAAGTTCAACTTTGACCTCGTGCAAAGACACGTTACGAAGTTCTGACGTGTATACCGCGCACACTGGCGTGTACCGGAACGTGTTTGCCATAAAATGCTTGGAAGAAAATCACCTCTTCCTTGGCTCCTTTTCCCGCTATTGGCGATCGCGCAAAAAGTGTCCAAAACCCCGTTGACTTAACATGGGGAAAATGGAATCGCACGTGCCACGTGCCACGAGGTTTTAAGCGAGTAGCGACCGGTGCCATCAGGTAGATCGCCCCCGGGAGCCCATACCCTGAACTTTTTACGGAAATTGAGCGATTCGTCTAGGCCCCCGTCAAGATGTCTCGATTCGCTGCCAGACTTGCAAAACATAGCCCGGAGAACGACCGCTCCGGTTGTTTTTCAATAGAAAAACACAATTCTAACGAATAGTGTTTGTCTTTTCAAACAACCTGCGGTTACCAGCATCTGCGATGCTGGGCTCCGCATCGCGGGACCGCAGGTTGTTTGAGCAAGCACCTCTGTAACGCCGCTAAAGGTGTGCCGAATTTGAATGCAATCAGCCCAGCCGTTTCTGAGATCTGAAAGCCTCACCCTGCACGTGCGCACGTGCAAGCTGGGTCCCAAATGACTTGTGGACGGCACCCTAGTTGCCGGTCTCTAGCGGTGTACCGAATTTAAGCTCAATCGGCCCAGCCGTTTTCAAGATCTGGAAGCGACCCCTACACGTGCGCACGTGCAGTTGCACCCCAACCGAGACACATGAGTATACATACTAACTGACTTGTGCACAGCACCCTACTAACCGGTCTCTAAAGGTGTGCCGAATTTGAATGCAATCGGCCCAGCCGTTCCTGAGATCTGGAAGCGTCACCCTGCACGTGCGCACGTGCAACCTGGGGTCCAGCAGACCTGTGCAATACACCCTACTACGCGATCTCTAGCGGTGTGCCAAATCTGAGCACAATTGGCCCGGCCGTTCTCGAGATCTGGAAGCGTCACCCTGCACGTGCGCACGTGCAGTTGCACCCCAATCGTGGCACATGGAAATACACTAAATGACTGCAACCTACTGATCGGTATCAAGCGTTAAACCAAATTTGAACACAATCGGTCCAGCCGTTCTCGAGATCTGGATGCGTCACCCTGCACGTGCGCACGTGCAGTAATGCATCGCCTGGAAAGTGTCTACCTCCATGCCAAGTTTTAGCGCAATCGGCCCAGTAATTACCGCGAGCTATTGCGCTTATTACAAAACAGGCACCTCTTGGCTTTGCACGTGGAACGTGCGTTAGGGGTCACCCATATGCATCGAGAGTAGCACACTATGTGAAAGAAGGGAAAAAGCTACCTCACACAAAAAAACCGCACGTTTATCAGCCCAGTGGTTGCCGAGATATAAGTCGTACAAAAACGTCCCCACGGCGGCCGGCCGCTATTTAGCAGTAAAATCGTGTCGCATCCTTCTATGGGAGGTATCCCCGTCACCTGTTCGTATACTGTCTGAGCAAAGGCCATACGTTACGGTCCAAACTCCATAGTGAGGCGGACATACGAATTTACGAGAGTTTAGCGACGAAATGATTCACTTAATTGTTAAGTAATGGGTACCATTAGGTAGACCATAAATTTTATCTAGCATCTCACCGTAGATGCAGTAAAAAGTGCTTTACTTTTCAATGTATATAAAGACTTGCTCAGCTCAATCAGTTCACTCTGTATTGGCTCAAGCCGTATCATGCGAACGCAATACAAACTAGAGCACCGACAGCGCAGCGCTCCCCAACTCACTGCTCGCCCAGTCCACCCGGGCCGCCGCCACGACGGCCCCCCGCCCGCAAGTAGGCATCCCGCACTGCACCGACAGCCGCGGGCGACCAGCTGACCGGCCAGCTGACCGGCCAGCAGCCGGCGGGCGGCAAGCCGCGGATGGCCGACCCGCCGGCGCGGCGAGGGAGGGAGGGACGCAGCTGAAAGACCCGACTACATATATATCAAAGAAACATTATATGTAATCATCGATGACACGACATAAATCTGCTTTATTGGGGTTAGCGGTGTAGTCTGTGATGCCATCACAATGAAAATAGCCTAGTTTTGTAGAGCATCAAATTCTGATTCCATAACGACTCTCGCTAGTCCATTTTTAATTGTAAATAAGCCTTTTATTGCGATGCAAAGTCCCGAAATGGTGCCGACGGCGGCCGGTCCCCCGATAGTACCATACCATAGATCAGTGGTCGGCAGGCCTTCCGGGGTCGTGCCCCCTTTTCGGGCGCCAGGCAGGGCCATTACCCCCACCCTACCAGACACCATTGCATACACAACCGAGCTCACTGAAATGTCATACCTTTCCGTGACTCTTTGGGTATTTCGGGTATTAATATGTAAAAACGTCGGATCACGACACAATTTTACCCTCGAGCCGATCATTTTTTATCTGCCATAAAACATGTCATACATTGACAGAAATAACTGTTGACTTGTTAGGCAGGTATATGTTAGGTATATGTTCAAATGGTTGCGAAATTCTAGCTACAATGTATAAAATTGATAAACCTGTATTGAAAATGTCATCGCGATCGGCCGCTTTTTGCGCGAGTTATTCGCGAAAACCCGAGGAAAAGGGGGTCCCCTATAAGTGCGAAGGTTAAAATTGGGTAGCAGCGTCTTCCTATCGTCACGGGTAGCACGTTCATTTTTCTACCGCAAAGCTCCAGTTCAGATTTCAGAGGCCGAGAGGCTGGGGTCCGACCGGCCCCTCCCCGTTTACGTTAGCTGTTATGAAAACGCCAATAGAGGGGCGACGGTTAGCGTTCGATCTTTGAACCCTGAGACCAAACAGGCGTGATGTCTGTCCCATCAAGGGAGACATTAATTCTAAGATAAGGCTTTCTCAGAGGCCCCCATTACCCCCCGCCGAGGGGCTCCATTACCCCCAAAGGGGGCATGCCCCACCATTTGCCGACCCCTGCCATAGATGGTAAACAGGTTAGTTCACATTCCCGCCGCTATGCGGGCGGCGGCGGCGCCACCTGTCCTCGTGTCCGCCTGACACCGTAACGATATAGGTCTGAGCTCAAATCTCGGTAATGTCGTGCTTTTGTACTATATTTCTCAAAAACGGCACCACGTGCAATAACGTTCTATATATTGGAAAGAGCATCAAAAGTTGTATAACCTATCAACTTTTCACTTAAATATATCTATAACGTAAAAAGTTATAAAGCAGCAAAGACGCTCCCATTGACTTTGCATGTTTAAAAAAATCTTCTTTAAACGAGCTCAAAAAGAACAAACGAATTCTGACAGCTTAACGAAGCATAACAACATGTTCTATGGTCTTTTCTCAACAAGTCCTGAAAGTTTAAACAAAATCGTATCATATAATTTTGTACAATGAGCGAATGAAAAAGCCTCTGCAAAAACGCCCATTGACTTAACATTGACTTCAAAGACCGTTTTTACGCTATCTTTGAAAAACCTTAGGGGGGGTCGCATCGACCCCCCCCTGCCAGGGCGAGGGTTAAAGTGTTAGTTAATAATTTTTGCTTTATCTGAATATACAATGTTACGTCTACCAGTCTGGACATAAGACTTTAACTTTTTTCCCTTTCCGGGGCCTTACCTGTTCCTATGACGTCATTGACTTAACTTGCTAGTTTGGATAAAGGGATATTCTCGTGCGTGTAAACGGTTAATATATTCGAATTTGAGGTTGACAAAATGTCAACGGTCGTTTGTGACGAACGGGGACTATATAGTAACAGTTACTGAAGTTTGGAGGACGTATCGACTGCTGAAATAATGTTTGCCAATGAGCAAGAACATCATGCGATAACATGATTAACTAGATACGTTAGTTCCGACTAACATTGCGTCGTAGTTTCGGATACTCCGAATGGAACTTGAAAACGTTAACAAATACTTTTGTTATCGGCCATCGTACAATGCTTGAAACAGTGCCTAAAGCAAACAGTCAACGTCCGTAAATATAGTCTGGTGCAGCATGTGCACTAATGGTATTGAACATGCATGTCGATGACCCGACATGCACGTCATGGACAGTGCAGTATGACGAGAATATCCCTTTAGTTGTTTAGAAGTTGAAGGTCTTGAAGTAGAAGGTCTTGAAGTTGAAGGTCCGCGGAGAAAGCTCGCCACCGTAGACACTATAGCCGGGGATAACAGCAGCAATTAAAATTTCATTTGGCAAATAAGTGACGATGAGGCACAACTGCAAATAATCTTTTTCTTGACCGCCTTCCATCAGCAACGTGCTATAGTACCATAATTGCCAGAAGAAAACCGCTCATTTGTAGCCTCATTTTATAGACATCTGTTGAAG
The DNA here is from genome assembly GCF_019059575.1 of Amphibalanus amphitrite. Lineage (NCBI taxonomy): Eukaryota > Metazoa > Arthropoda > Thecostraca > Balanomorpha > Balanidae > Amphibalanus > Amphibalanus amphitrite. The sequence goes on from NW_024883585.1 coordinate 7,237, forward strand.
GAAATATATTTTCTTTTAACCTTTAACAAGTCCGCAAACTTTGCTTGGCATGAGCGATTAAGCGCTAGAAGTTGAAGCTTGATCTAACGAAAAAGGAAACAATACTTAAGCTCATGATGCATAGACAAATATGCACTGAGAGTCCGGATGCGGCAGTGAAAGCGTGTGTCAACTGACGAAAGGTTACAATGCTATTTACCGACGAAAAACGCGATTTTGAAGCATTTTCGTGGATAAAGTGAAGGTAGACTCAGACGTATTAGGTAATAGTATGCTTGAATAATGAAAAATATCAATTAAAGAGAAGCTTTGCACTCACTCATTGTGCAAATGTAGCAGCCTAATAGCATTTACATAAAGAATCTCAATTTTATCTTCAATTGCTGCCGTGATATCTTATCCCCGACCTTGCCTCGCACATGACGACCCGTGGGGGGAGTCTGGTATCCACCGCCAGCAATTGTGCACACTGGTTCGGTGGACTGGACGTAAAATGACGCCACTCTACAACAGACTCATGATCTCCGAGTGAGATCGATCTCCAAGTGAGACCTGGGTTTAGAGGCGCTTTAGCATGGAAAGCTCCTCAAGGCTCCCGTCGCGTGCCTCGCAAATGATACGAGCCATACGCGCCCCCCGGGATTTTAGCCCATGCAGGCTGTTTTTTGAGATGAAGTCTCCACTAACGTTACGTCAGCTTGTGCGTCACCAGTTTCAACAACGAGAATAGTTTATGTTTGGATTAGACGGATGATATGCTTCCTAGCAATGTGGATACATAAATGAACTGTCAGGTAAGCTGAAGCCACCAAAGGTAGATTAGATATCGAACAAGTTTTGTGCAATTTTTATTGCACAGTTTTGTTTTTAAAACAAAGAATGCATTATGCAGTCATTGCTTCGTGCATTCCATTGGAAGCAAAGCTTCTAATCATCGTCTGCAAGTGAACTGATGATTTTAAGAATGGACGGCACAAAAATAGGACGCCGGTATTTGACAGAATACGTTAATTTACACAAATACGATTAAAGGGACCCTCCCACCTTCAAAAAAGTTTATGAATTGGCATAAAAGTGATGTCGCTCGGTTCAGAAAGAGCGAAAACGAATATCTACCAAATTTCACCGAAAAATATTCACCGGTTTTCAAGATATTGGACTTTTACTTTTGTTTACTTTTTGGGATCTCCGCTGTTCCTAGCGACTTTATTTGGAACTTGGAAGCAATAGTTTGGCAGCTCAAAGCAACATATACCACCACGTGCTACAAAACGTTTTAGTCAAACATTTAAAATTCGTTAGATATCTGCGCTGACGTCACACATTCAGATGGGTATTCCTATGCATTAGCCCCTCTGAATCAAATTGCTGCAATTTTGAAATTCAATATTTCCGATTTAAGGCATTTATCGATGTTGTGAGTGCCGAAACTGGTAATTGTGAGCCAGGGACCCCATTTTGGCTATCTCAACTCAAATCTAATGTTAAGGTGGGAGGCACGTTAACATTAGTTTTGAGTTGAGATACCCAAATTGGGGTCCTTGGCTGGAAATCACCGGTTTCGGCACTCGCAACATCGAGAAATGCCTTAGATCGAAAATATTTAGATTCAAAGTTGCAGCACTTTGGATTCAGAGGGGCTAATGCACTTAGATGCCCCCTCTTAATGTGTGACATCACCGATTTACTTAAACTTTGGTAAGACAATTTTTGCCATGGTTTTATAGATACTAAATTGCGCGTGACATATCCCGCACTTTCAAGATACCACATTATTGCTTCCAAATGACGTCATAGGAACAGGTAAGGCCCTGGAAAGGGAAAAAAGTTAAAGTCTTATGTCCAGACTGGTGTTTGATTCACCGTGATTGAGTCGAAAGGTTTGATTCACCGTCCGGATGGTTTGATTTTTAAGCCATGATTGAATCAAACTCATTGGGAATCAGGGTTGATTGAATCAAACAAATTAACGATTCATGAACCTTAAAAAAAAATGAAGCGAACATAGTTCATCAACAAATGTTAACACTACTGCCATGTGATGATAATTGCATACCACCAAAAAGAACACAACAAATACAATACTATCCCTGATATTTATCTTTATTTTTAAATATAATCAAAAAAAAAAGAATCGTTCAATAACTTTTTGGCTGAATCAAACGTGAATCATTCCTTTTTTCTCATTCTCTGAATCAAAAGGAATCGATTCACCAATTTTTTTGGAAGGAATCGAACAGTGATTGAATCAAACAAAAAACAAATGAATCAATGATTGAATCGATCCAAAAAAGGTGAATCAATAACCAGTCTGCTTATGGCCAAAAAAAAAAACGAGCAATATTTTAAGTGAAATTTGGTGGATATTCATGTTTGTTCTTTCTGAACCAAGATACATCACTTTCATGCCAATTCGTTAACTTTTTCGAGGTGAGAGGGTCCCTTTAAATTTGTTATTTGAATCAAGAGGTGACGCATGTCGCCGCACGAACGACCCAGCCAGCCTGCCTTCGTGGTTAGCGTGGGAGCTCGGTCCACAACCACGGCGATGATGCCCAGCTGTGGAGCCGTACAAGCACAGGCGCAAGACTAAGCAACCACGGGCAGATCTTCTTTTCAATGTGTGGTGTGTGCACGCCACCACACTCCCCAGCAACAGGGATTTACTATGCAGCAAGGGCGGGCAATCGGAGAGATTGCCGGTACGGCGGACAGCCAGGTGCCCACACCGTACCAAAGTAGATATGCTGGGATTTTTAGCAAGCCCTTGGTCTCGAATGATCTCGAAGAATCTCGTTGGTGTTGATGGCGGACAATCTACCAATTGGAGAGATTGCCGGTACGGCGGACAGCATGGTGCCCATTCCGTACCACGTCGACGGCCCATGTCTCGAATAATCTCGCTGATGTCGATGGCGGACAATCTACCGATTGCCGGTACGGCGGACAGCATGGTGCCCATTCCGTACCACGTCGCCTTGGGGCCCAGGTCCAGTCTCGAAGAGTCTCGTTGATGTTGATGGCGGACAATCTACCGATTGGAGAGATTGCCGGTACGGCGGACAGCATGGTGCCCATTCCGTACCACGTCGTCTTCGGGCCCAGTCTCGAAGACTCTCGTTGATGTTGATGGCGGACAATCTACCGATTGCCGGTACGGCGGACAGCATGGTGCCCATTCCGTACCACGTCGGGGGCCCAGATCTGGTCTCGAAGAGTCTCGTTGATGTTGATGGCGGACAATCTACCGATTGGAGAGATTGCCGGTACGGCGGACAGCATGGTGCCCATTCCGTACCACGTAGTCCCGGCGCCCAGTCTCGAAGAGTCTCGTTGATGTTGATGGCGGACAATCTACCGATTGGAGAGATTGCCGGTACGGCGGACAGCATGGTGCCCATTCCGTACCATGTCGTCCACTTTTACGAGATGCGGCGACCCTTACCACGCCGGCCCCGACCAGCAGACGTGGAGGCTGGCCGCTTAGACGGTTTGGTGGTTGTGGGTCGTCGTCGTCCCCGCTGTATTTTACTGCGCACAAGACAGCAGTGCTGCCGTGAGGTGAGGTATATATGATTAGCAAGGATCAGTGCCTCGTCGGTGTGCGACATTTTCTGGACGACGTGCTGTACGTCACTTACAGACACGTCCACTCCCTTGGCATGCAGCTCGTCGCACACAACAGAGGCCACGTCGCGTGTGTGCAGCCGCCTCCAAGCCACGTGGACAGCGTCTCCGATGACATTATCGGCGCTAGTCCACTCGCCGTCATCCTCGGCAGCCACAAAGTGACGCCACGTCTTTGCAGCATTGATTTTCATTTGGCGCTCGAAAATCTCGGCCTCCAGCACGTCTGGATTCAGACGCTGAACCTGAATCTCCTCGACAGTTGGCCACTGGTCAGTGGGAACGTGCAGGTGATGTGGGTGTCTGACACGCGACACCACCACCGTCCAGAAGCCGGGCGTCTCTACCCACGCTTTCACTTTGGCCACCACTCGATCCAGCGTGGCGCCCTGGCCTTTAAAGCCGGTGAATGCGCTGCCGCCCTCCAGCGGCGGTCCAACACGAAACTCGGTCCGACTCTCTTCACCGCCGCCTATCGCCCGATTGTTTTTGCCCTTGTCACGGGCGCGCTTTACCATCCGTATTGGCACCAGATCGTCGGCATCTTCGATGCCGAGGATATTTGGGCCACGATTCTCGGTGTAGTTTGGAACACGCACCACAATGAACTCGGGCAGATGGGGCGGGTGTTTTGGCGTGTGAAATACCAGCTGGACGGTGCTAGACGCCGCGACCAGCTCGTCGAGACGATGCTCATCGCCGTCGATGGTGTGACCGTTGACCTTCACAATGACACTGCCCACGGGAACCTGGTACATACGCTCACGGTCCGAGGCGGGTGTGTCGAGGGGAGTGGTCAGCGTGACGCCACTGGTCCGCACCCTTTCTCTGTACTCACAGCTGGACAGTGTTACCTGCCAGTCATCCTCCAAGTACAGCGGTCCGACGAACTCGACGTGAGCGCCATTGAACAGACCGACACTGGGTGCCACGTTTTCCAACAGCATCAGCGGCAGACCACTGCACGCAAAGAACACTGCCGGTATGCTGCGGAACTCTCTGGGTGACACCTTTTGCAGTCGAGCTGCTTTTTTCGTCGGTAAATGTTGTGCGTTCACGGCCATTACCGGCGTGTCACGTTCGTTGGCGAAGCGAACGAGCGCCCTGGCGTTGTCCGACTCGACGGTAGCACGATTCACGGCCAGCTCGCTGAACCAATGGTTACCGTGCAGTGTGACGGCGCCAGCCCAAAGTGGATCAGCAGCCATGTGCTCGGCGGTGGCCGTGTTGTCGCGGAGCCACTGCAGACTGGCGTGTGTCGCCCTGCCGTAGCGGAACGATGGAATGATCACCTTTGTGAAATGGTCGGCTAGCTCGTCGTTCTGAACAGTGCGCCGCACTTCATTTAAGTAGACGGTCTCGTAATCGCCGTCCAGTGCTGCCGCACGGAAACGAGCCACCGCACGGCGCTCATCATCATTGAGCGTGTTCGGCTCCCGTGAAGCGGCGTGACTCCACGCCGCGAAGCCGTCCACGGTTTCCAGCGCCGGCATACGAAACACCTCACGGAAGGCGAGCATGCCCAGCCGCGATGCCTCGCAGCAGTCTTTGCCGTCGTCCATTCGCTGGCGGAGACTCCACACAGGACTGTCGCCGATCGGCAGTATCTGTGCCGGGTCACCGACAAGCACGACACCGATGTCGTCCAAATTGATGCCGGCCTCCTCGAGTCGCTTTACTATCCAGCGCATCATCCTGCGCTGGATCATTGAGAACTCGTCGAATATGAGAAGACCCAGCTCAGGACCGAGCCTTTCACAGAGTGCAGCAAACTGTCGGCTCTCGGCCGGCAACGGGTCATCGCCTACTTGACCGACTCGTATAGCAAAGAGACGGTGGATGGTGGTCGCACCGTGTGCCATATGGAACGATGCGCAGCCCGTTGGCGCCGAAAGTTTGACTACGTCAGTCCAGTCGGCCTCATCAGCGACGAGCAGCTCGTTCAACTCGTGCACGGCAGAGCGCAGCGTGGTCGATTTGCCCGCGCCAGGATCACCCAGCAGGAATGCACGCAGTGCCTTGGGCCGTTTGTCCCTAATATCGGGGACCAGGGGCGCGACAGGCTCGACGATGCGTGACGACCGATTACGGCGCCATTTGGCCACCGCCTGATCGTAGGCATTCCATTCACGACAGGAGCGTCGCCACTCGCGCTGTTCTTTCAGATAGCCTGTGACCAGACGCGGCAGCACCAGCTGACGTCCACTCGGCGTCACCGGAGCAGAATGCGCAGCGTCTCCGGCGCTCAGACTAGCCAGTCGGCCATAGTTGCGACGCACATGTTCTGGATTGACTATGCGATCGCCGAGCCACTGCGCCTGGAAGTCGTAGCCGGCCGGGTTTGCGACGCTCGCCGCCGCTCTGTCAGCTCGCTGCACTGCGTCGTCAATGTCCTCTGCAGGACACGCCAGCATGGCGTCCAGAGCCGTCTGGTAGAATCGATCACGCACACGCTGAGCCATCAGCTCACGCTCTTCCTCTACCTCAGGCGGCTCGACAACATCAGCAGCATCGTCAGCGTTGTCGCCGTCGTCGTCATCGTCGCTGTCCGATTCGTCAGACAAGTCCTCGCCTGTGGCTGCCGCCGCTCGGCGTTTGTGGTCTTCGTAATACCGAGTGACCCACACAGGCTTGTGTACGTCAGATGCCATCAGCTGATCGTACATGGCTCTCCAGTGAGCGGCTATGGCGCAGTCAGTGAGACAATCTAGTGGCGGCATCAGCTCCTGCGATGTCAGGCACGGCTGACACCACAGCACGATGTCGCGAGCATACTTCCAGAAATTGACTCTGGCAGGATTTGCCTTTGATATGCCATGATGTGGTGCCAACATGACTGTTTTCAGCACACCACGCCATGAAGACTGGCGACGACTTATCTGGAATACGCGCTGACCATCTATGGTTTTCTCAATGGACGTGAACGTGTCGAAAAACTCGTAGACTGACATTTTGCGCTGAATATCGGTCAGAGGAATATTGCCATGACGAATGTTGTCGCCCAGCCGCGCGTTGAAGCGCTCCACCGAGTCAGCATACACGTACACCGGATTGTCAGCGGCATTGGCTGGTTTCACCACGCGGCAGCCGCTCATACTGAACCTCTTCACGTCCAAATTCTTCTGCAGCAGCGGCAGCTGCCAGTTTTTGTGCACTGCCTGAAAGATGGACTGACACATGGATGCCGCCGCCTGGTTGTACATTTTCTGTACGACGCCGATATCCACGTTATCGCTCGCCTCACGCCGTTCCATTGCCGACAACAGCATGTCGCCGGTGGTCCTGATCGGAGCCACCGGCTTCATGGTGTACTTGAGCGCGTACTCGACGCTACCGTCGCCGCGGGACTGAGCGAGCAGCACGTTAAATGTGTAGCCACCGCTGTCCGTGGGCGAGCTTTTCCATTCGACACGCGGCGTACGGGTGAGCCACGCGGGCACCACTGCCTTGTCGTCGACGTTGTTAAGGACGTGCAGGATGGTGAACGGATCATGACTACCTAGCCATTTGTCGTTTGAGGCCGTCTCGAACTGATATATGCGAGGATCGTGTGCATCTTTCACCACAGCCGGCTCGGTGCGGAGACGCCGTGGCATGCGTCTCTTGCACACAATCACCTCTTTTTTTACCTGCTTGGCACGTCCATCTGCCGAACGGGCCGCCTCAGTTGCCGCCTTGTCCACGACCGGTCGCCGCACGGCACACCCGTCTTTGGCAGACGGCGCGTCTCCGCGTCCGCTGTGGCCCGTGTGTCGCAGCGTGCCGTTGATGACGCGCACATAGAGCTCGTCAATGGCGGCAAAGTCGCCGGTTGACAGCGCGTCGTCCAGCTGGACGGCCATGCTAGCACGGCAAACGGTTGTTTTGCGATCGTAGGCAAAGTCAAAGGTGCGCTCACCGTCTTTTGTGAAGCCGGCATTCCAGTTGGTGTAGCAGCGACCGATGTGCCTGACATACTCTTGTTGACAGTCACGCCAGGCCGCGCTGACGCGCGTCTCAAGAGTGACGCGAGAATCATCGTTCTCCAAAGTGGGGTCTTCCACCCGCAAATCTCTTTCGATCTCTGCCACTTTCTGCTTCAGACAGGTCTGAAGCTGGTGTAGGAATCGTGAGAACGATTCACTGATCACGTGACGGTGAATGTGTGGGTTGGCGTTAGCACCCCACTCAGAGCGCACCAGGAAGTATGTTGCAGAGTGTCGCGCCACAGATAGCGCCAACGTGTCCAGCTCACCAATCAGAGCCGACATCCACGCCACGATGCCGGGATGTCGCAGCGTGTTGGCTAGCCGTGCATGGAGATAGCGCTCGTCACTGAGCGCCTCATTCGCGGCAGCGTTGTCACACAGCCGATGAATAGCCGGATGATGATTGTAGGGAACGGCTCGTGTCTGCCACAGGTAAACCTCCATGGGAATTGCATTAGACCGCCACGGCGGCGGGCTCTCAAGGTAGCGAGCGATGCCGATGGCGTCCTGCTTTTGCACTCGCCAGTAAGCGTCAGAATCCTCCAATTTTGAGCGTAGACAAAGCAGCGACTGAGCAAGCCTTTTGCACAGCGCCGGGTCGTTTTCCAGTTGCTCCTTGGTTGGCAACCCGTCTGGAAAATCGGTCATTCTGATGGCAACATTGGCCTCCTGGCCGGTCTTATCACGACTCAGCTGGTTGCTGACAACGAACTGAAGGTCAACGTTGCCTTCCGCCTCGGGCTGACGCGACATCCAGTGAAGCCAGTTCTGTCGCCAGGAGGTGACTGGCTGACGAATGCTGACCTTACGGTCCTGGTACGGATCGGCGTCACCCGAGCGGAACACCTCTGGGAAAGCCATCTGCATGTAGCCGGGTGTCGACTCGGGCAGCGGATTTTCCCGGTCGACTCCCGGCATCGGTATGTGAAGGAGCGCAGAACGCGCGATACCCTGCCGGCGAATGTCTTCGGGACGTTCACTCTGCGGCCCGCAGACGGCACCGGCAGAAATGCCGCCAGCGCGGACGCCCTCATCGTTGCCGAACTCGCGGCCAAGCATCTCCAGCTCTTCACAACAGCGTAACAGCACGCTACTCGGCTCGCCGGTCGAGTCAACATTGTCTCCGTCGACGGGGGCGGGCAGCAGCCAGCCGTTAGCAACGGCACAGTTGAGAACGTGACGCATGGTGACGTCGATTTCATCGGCGTCCGATTCGTCGTCGTCATCTGTGCGTCGCTCGTGCTGCCCTCCGTTGTGGCGGTCGGCAGCCGCGTCGACAGCTTGACCCACCACAAAGTTCTCAATGACCTCCCATAAGTCATCCTGGCCAGCCTCTGTGGTGTCGGCACCCTCACCGCTGCGCGACAGCCGGAAGCTTTTCCACAGCTCGTCGGCCATGGTGAAGCCAGACTCTAGCCAATTGCAGAACTCGTTGAACCGCAACACCTTGTCTGCACGGGCGTGAATGTCGCTGGCCAGTACGACACGAAGACCGGCAGGCGTGCTCGGCCGGTCCGGCTCGGATAGCCGCCGCTGCAGCGCCGCGAGATTTTCGTTTGAAAACGGCATCCACTGTTCACCGACAAAGCGATAGAATGGACGCGTCTGCCGTGGGTTGTATTTACACTCCATGGTGCGTTCCATAAAATGCTTGGCCCTGAGTATGGTCTGCATGTTTACCATGGCCTCGGCAGACGTGCCGTCTCGTCTGCTCTGCACCAGCACAACGAATGGCAGCCTTTCAAAATCATACCATGGTAAATTCCGCGCCCGGCAGGCGTCCTTCAGCGGATAGGAAATGGTGCCGTGCTTGCAGAACGGAACCTGGTTGGCACGCAAACGCAGCACGCTGACAACCAGATGCACTGGCCGCAGCACCATTGTCTCAGCGGGTGTCCATGACTTAACAAACTGATGATACGCCTCGTCTGAGTATACATCAGTGGCTACCAGATTTTCTGCCGAGAACAGGCTGATGTCCGTCGGCTCTGGCTCATCACTGTCGTCCTCTGGAGCACCGTTGTTTGCAGCCGACGTGCCGTCTGCGCTCAGCGCTGGCTGGGAGGCGACGGGCCGCTCAGCGCCGCCGACAAAGTCGCCGACGTCATTCGGATCGGGACGTAATTGATTTAGGTCCGACACCAGTGGCCGAGGTACAATGTTGTTGTTGGCGTCAACCTCATATGCTGATGAACATGCTGTACAAACGCCCGTGACGTCTCGGTCAGTGAAAACTGTGCCGTTGGCACCCCTAAATTCGGGGTCTAGCGTCACCGTACAACGCCCGCCCTCACGCAGCAGCGACGAGCGTGATACGGCGCCAGAAACAACGCTGTCCGGGGGCAAATTAACCAAACGGCCATGCTCAGGCACCTGGATCTGATAGCCTGGATATGGCAATCCGGGCGTCTGCTGGTTGCACTTGACGCAACGCACACGGCGAAGCGAATTGTACAAGGCATGGATGTCGCGTAGTACCTGTAAGTTGGAGAACTCAAGCTCGGACGACGGATCCTCAGAATCCTTGTCGAGCGGATCGTGCCACGCCTGGCAGCATTTTGCCTCGCGCGGACTGTCCACGGTGAAACGGCCGGCTGTAAACTGACTGCTGGAAATAGGACGGAAGCGTCTGCGCTTCGCCTGCGTGCCCAGTGTGACGACACCACTGTGTGACGTTCGGGTCAGTACGGCACGACGACCAGTCCATTCAGCAGCTCTGTCATCACCACGGTAATGATAGCTAGCCAGAACCTTAGTCTCCTCTGTATGATCAGACGCGTCCAGCACACGTAACGAGCGAAGCTGCATTGCCGGTGGCGGTAACGGGTCTCCCGCCGTCCGAGCGCCCATGGCCACCCAGGTGGACGGCTTGTCTTCCGCCGTGCAGGTGACAAAGTCTGGAGGAGTGTCACACGTGATGCCGACCAGCCGGTCACAAGTGAAACGAACTCTGTGCTGATCGCCGGCATAGGTGTACTGACCGAGCGGATACTTGGACGCAGCTCTAGCATCGATAACACGCAGTGTGCCGCAACCGACACACGAACGGAGATAGAACGATGCGAGAGCACTGACATCTGCAGTGGCAGGGGCTGCAGTGCGCTGAGGCGGCGCCTGTGCCACCGGCCTGCGCTGTTGACGCTTACCTGACGTGGCGGAACGAGTGACGAACATTACGTTGTACTGAACGCGAGTGGCGTTACCGCGATCTTCGTGACACTGTGGTCCGGCAAAGACGTCAATCAGGTGAATGTATCTGAAATGGTGTTGCCGTAGCTTATGATGAACATCTCGAAGCAGCAGTTCGAAATGCTCGTCTGAGAGTGTCTCCGACCAGGGGTCAGCCTGAAACTCGGCCCAGCGATCAGCTCCGTGTCTGGATATGAATAGCTCACGGAGGGTAGAGGAACGGTAAAATTTATACCATCCCTTACCGTAGTAGTGCAGCTGGAGGAGATTATGCCGGTCTTCCCAAGTCTGCGGACCCCGGTGAGGCTGGAGACCTTCCTCCTCCGCTCGACGTGGATATTTGGAGTAGAAGCGATCTACAAGGCGGAGCGTTTTGTGGAACAGGTCCTCGTCCTCTAGAACGGCGGCCACTGTTGGGCCATATTTTTTTACCATGTCCTTGAAACGGAGCCATGAGTAAAAGGTGTAGCGTAACTGTCCGCTACGCGATGGAGCAGGAAACCCACGTTGCTTTAGGTTGCAAAGGGTAATTTGTCTTTTCTCACCTTGATCACCAATAAGGCAAGTCACAACGACTTTAGTGCTATCTCGGTACAACCAGGGTCCGTTTAAGTTGCTGTCACATGGTGGGCTGAGATCAGTTGACACACTGTCTATAACAACACTGTGAGAAGACTTATCCACGAAGTCATCCAGCATTGCACGTGTCAGTGTGGAAACCCTCTCGATGTCTGAATCTGACTGCATATAGCTAGCCGAAGATGGCATGCGTCCTTGGACATTACGGCCAGTGACATCAACAGCCAATGACGACTGAAGGCCTGGTTCATTGAGTGAACCTTTTACTGGTTCAATGAATAGTTGATCAGATTCCTCGCCAACTGTCTCGATAGCCTGAGACACGTCAGCGTCCGTGGCGATATCCTTTTCCCGACGAAGCGAAACAGTCTTACCTTTCTTTGGGCGACCGCGACGACGCTGAACTTTTGCTCCCGTAGCACTAGATTCCGACTGTCCCTTCTCTGTAGAGTCAGTTTCAAGCGCTACAACCGACTGAGCTGTTTTCTCAGGAGCTACTTCCATTGTGTCTGCTACACCTAGTTCCATTGGGACTGCACGTTTTGATGATGGCGGTGGTGGGGGTCGTTTCTTAGGACGCCCAACGCGTGCCTTTTTGGCAGTAGCGCTGTCTACGGTGTCAGACTCTTCACAGCTTTTTGCTGCGTCCTCATTTTCCCCATGATCTGTACCCAGTGGAACGACCGGAATGGTTTTGGAGACGATCACTGGCACGTGTGCACCCTCAGAGGCTGGTTGCGCTTCTACACAGACATCCTCGACGTTGATTGAACGTCCGAAGAGATGCGTGAAAATACGTTTTTGTTTTTTTGGACGGCCAACTGCCCGTTTTGCTGCATTGCCAGAGACTGAAGTGTTGAGGCTCGTGACAACTGCGGAGTCCCCTTTACTTTCTGTTTTTGCCACAGTATCTAGGCACTTTGTCTGGCGACTGCCTCGTCCCTTAACAACAGTCCAAGCACCATCATTGTCGGTGCTCTGCTCAGTGATGGCCGGTGAAGTCTGGGGAGCTGGTTCCTCCTGAGGTGCTGGTGGTGTTGGGGGAGATGGAGCGACCATGTGCAGGTCATAGTGCTGCCCCCGACTATAATAGCATAAGTGAATAGGAGACTGGTTTGGTGCTCCATGAGCAGCCAGCTGATGACCGTTTTCCCACACATAGATGAGACGGTGAAGCACACGTGCTGCTGCTCTTATCTCTGGCTCACCACCGAACTCACCTCCCTTGCGCATGGAATTGATGTAGCCGTCCAGATCAGGGAACACTGCCCTAAGAAGTTCATCTTTGCGCTCCTCTTCACATATCTTTTGCCGAAGGGCCACGTGATCTAGCAAGGGATCACCGACAGCATAGGCGAGCGCCCGGAACAGACAGTTACCGTCGCCATATATGCCAATGATGTTAGCACTGTAGTCAACAAAACAGGGATCCTGCCTGTCGACGAGTGGAGTGGCATTCCAATCACGAAAATGCATCCTCCCAGACTTGGCCTCACGGGACATCCCCGTCAGCACCTCTACGAACGATGGCTTTACGCCCTCCGCCATTTTGGCGTAACTTGTTTTTTGCATGGCGAATATAACCTATCCCTGGGAGGTCTTAATAGATGTAGGCTGAGTGCACCCAAGGCCTTACGTCAGCACAGACACAGCCGTGACCGGAGCTGAACCACAATGTACCAAGACAATGCAGTATATCTGCAAATAGCGAGCAAAGAAAAATCACCGAAAATAACGTGGCTGTGAAGCAGGTCAAAGGTTAATAATATGTCAAGTCACTGAGAAGACTGCCGCCTTTCACGGGGTTTCCTTGGAAAACAAACATGAAATATGAACGGTCAGTAAATATCGCTGCTATGGAGCTTCCAACTTCGTCCTGGCGGTAAGGGGGGGGGGGATATATTTGGCCACAACAGTTTATCTAAAAAAAAGGCGAAGGCTTTGAAGTGACCAATCCTCCTTAAAGGGACAGTATCACCATTTTGATGAAATTTGACATTGCATAGGCCCCACCTTTCTGGTCCGGAAACTGAAGACCGATCCTCGAAGCTCCGCACCGTTATCCCGCTATCGCCGCTCAAAGTACGAAAGGTGTACCACACTTTGAATCGTGCTTCACTATCTTCACTGTTTAAATGTTTGCGCCGTTTTGAATTGACCGCCAGTAATAAAACTTTTACCCTGGTCATTTCATCAAATTTTATAAAGCCAAAACGTTTTTCGCACTTATTCATCACCGTTAAATTCATTAAATAGTCGTAGGCAATTTCCGCTGTTTCCTTCGGATTCTAGCGGCTCAACAAAGGAATTCCTCCAGCTTGAATCACAATCTCCCTCCAATGTATGACGTTTATCACGTGATTGTCACGTGATATTTTCTCCCATTGTCAATTGTCACGTCCAATTGTCACTCCCTCCAATTGTCACGTGATATTTTTATAGGCAATACCTAAGGCTACCTCTCCCTAAGGACAACTCAATCAGAAGAACGACCGCGTAAGCGTAGCGTCAATAATGTATTATCTGCGCCAGTTCTGTAGTAATTTTGCATGCTTCCAAAATGGCGGCCATGCTTGAATAGTGGTGGTTCGCTCATGAAAATGAATCATGAAAATGAAATGTGGTTGCAATATTTTTCACCGAGTTCGGTCCTCAAACTATGTTTTTCTGATTCAGGAAAATAAGAAATGCTAGTAAAAAAAAAAATCAGCTCCATACATTGATTTTTTTTTCGATGATACTGTCCCTTTAACATATGTATATTTTTAGTTGAGATAGCCTTATTGGGGTCCCGGGCACACAATTGCCGGTTTTGGCACTCACAGCATCGAAAAATGCTTTTAACCCGCGCCAGGGTGGACCTTTCAGCCAACTTTGCCATGGTGGGGGAGCCTTTTTGGCCCCACCAGATTATCTCGGAAAGAATGCAGGCTAGAAAGACGCGGTGAAAAGCAATATATAGCCCGCTACAAGATCCCTCAGAAAAATAAAGATCATTTTTTGATCAGGTCATCGCTGAGGTCACTGGAGGTCATCAAAGGTAAAATTTTCACGAACTTTTGTTACCGAATTTGACAACTTTTTATAAATCGGCGCATAAGTCGCGAACCAATAGAGCTGAGCGCATTCGAAAAGCGCATTCGATAGCTCTCTCAAAGGCTTTTCTGAGTTTTCAGATTTGACCGAAGATCAACGGTTTAGCCTCCAGCGGGCAAAAGCTATTCAATTTTGACGTTTTTGCGGGAAAGTTTTTGCATCATATCTTTTGACTCCTAGCTTGTATGACGCTGATTTTAGGACCATCGCAATTTCGATTTCAATTTGCAATTTAAATTTTAATTTGCAATTTGCAATTAAAAGTGCAAAAGTGCAAAAAGTGCACACAGGGACAATTTTCCGGTCAGTGTGTCATGTTACCAGTGTCAAGATGTTTGAGGGTATTTCCGAGAACAAGAATGTGTCAATTTTCTGCTATTGACTTATAATGGAGAGGTCGCAAAACTGACGTGACCTTAGGTCACGGATATGAAAAAATATGAGATATACGAATTCTTCATACCGATTTTCTCATGCAAAAGCCCGAGTTTCAAACCTCTGGGATGTAAGCTGTAGTAATGACAGCATCACATTTGTTCTTAAAGATATGGCTACTTAGCTTGACCTGGTGACCTGGCCTCACGTGACCTGGGTCCTGGGGTCAATTTTTTCACACACGATGAGAAGTTGATGTATAATAAGCTATACCAAGTTTCGCGGTGACACGCGCAGAAAACTGCCAAGTGTGGCCAAAAACACCCCCCATTAACCCTCGCCGGTACGCATGTTTTTTAATCCCACCCAGAAA
Source organism: Amphibalanus amphitrite (assembly GCF_019059575.1). Classification (NCBI taxonomy): domain Eukaryota; kingdom Metazoa; phylum Arthropoda; class Thecostraca; order Balanomorpha; family Balanidae; genus Amphibalanus; species Amphibalanus amphitrite. Next base: position 22,444 of record NW_024883585.1, read on the forward strand.
TGACAAACAAGCACCCTGATTGGCCAGTTGCCAGCCAGTTGGACTTGCGCAGTCGCCATGGTGGCATTGAGGACTCGGCCGGCCTCGTTAGGTGTTGAATTATTTGTTTCGTTGTGCTAGATATTGCCAATTTGCTTTGATATTTGATAAATAACGTTGGGTTTTTCTTTGGTGAACTTGCATACTAATACGACGGTATTTTGGTGCCGATTATTATGCATTTAACATCTTGAGACTAATGTGGCAATGTCCACGCCCCTTTTGCAGTGACCCTCTCCCCTTGTGTCGTTTAACATGGTTGTAAGAACCAAGTGAACGAACCATTTTGTTTTTTAGTCAAGTGGTCATGATCGTCCTTACATCTAATGCAACATCGAAAAATGCTTTAATTCGGAGATATGGAATTTCAAACTTGAAGTTTTCGGATTCTAAGATGCAAAAGCACACAATGTACTTAAATCGAGGCACCATGTCTGGGTAAGGGTAAACCAAGGGATAAAACACCGGATAAAACACCCGCCTGTAACCGCTCCATACCAGCGTCTATGAGGGGCTGAGGGCCCACAGCAACGCCTGTAGGGACCCTCACCGGCGCCTCTGAGAGAATCACACTAGCACCTCTGAGCGCCTACACCGGCACCTGCATGACGGCCCCACACCAGTACCTCTAAAGGCCCCTTACCGGCGGCTCTGAGGGCCCTACGCCGGTGATTCTGAGGGTGCTACCGATAACCGAAGGCACCACACAAGCCCTTAGTGTCGCTGAGCTTTTATCTCATACCGGCCTTCCTAGGACGCCACGTCAGTGCACTCATTGCCCCACACCCCTTCCTCACACCTAGAGCGGGTAAACCATGTTATACCTATAGCAACGATTTTACCACCGTTGTACGTAATGTATTTCTCAAAGTTGACTCAAAATGGTCCAGTATAAAATCTGGCCTACCAAACTTATGGCCAAGGTCAGGCCCAAACCAAAGCGAGATTACAATAGCATATGTTGTCAAATCGATACTGTATCAGCAGAAACCATTCAGATGGCAAGGGTATGTCTGCTCGCATTAGCCGCACGTTTGCAAGCTTTTCGTGGTTTCAAACGTTCAAACATGTGATTTGATGTTGCTCCCATACATTAGGGTGGGTGTCAAGGTCACCTGAAGGTCAGGTCAGGTCATTGACCTTTGGTGACCTCGGGTGACCTCGGTTCACTTTTTCGAGTTTTACATGTTTCTAGGCTAGTTTTTGGAGCTGAATTCGAATTTAGCAACCATTTGAACATTTACGAAGTAGTTCTGGTGACTTCGTAACATGTTACGAAGCTGTCAGAGGCGGTTGACACGTACTACGAATACCCGTCACGACGCCTACTGGTTGACCTGGTCTAAATGCTTAAAGACATCATCTGTGATCAAAACTAACACGATATACGTGATCAGCACCCCGAAAAACCCCTTAGCAGCCACACTGTACGACTTTCTGACAGGTCCCCATTTTCCCGACTTTGGGTCATTGACCTGACCTAGAAGGTCAGCCAATGACCTCTGACCTGAAAATTGGGTATCATCGGCTTCCTCTCGTCACGGGCAACACGCTCGTTTTTTTTTCCGCGAAGCTCTAGCTCGATCAGGGGCCAAACGGCAAGGGGGGTCCGACCGACCCCCCCCCCCCCCTACACATTAGAAGCTGGCAAACGCCACACACATGCGAGGGTTAATGTTTAGATGTATAAAGGAAACAAGGAGGAAAGAAGTCCGGAAAAAGGAGGAAAGATCCTTTCCTGCTGCCTCAATGTTGAGGGGGCGCCGCCCCCTCGGCTCTCAATCAAGTTGGGGGGGGGGGCAAGCGCCCCCACTGCCCCCCCCCCCCCCTGTTCCCGGGTATATGGTCTTGTGTAGGTAGGTACTAATGAGGGCCTAAGCCACAGTGAGTGTAAAGAGATATGCTGTTCATTGACCGAATTGATATATTTGGTGCTCTCTGTTACCGCTGCACGTCAAATATACAACTAAAGCAATGTTGCACGATGTCCAACAGTCATCAATACCACTGCAACACCACATTGGCTTTGCATATTTATAGTCGTTAAAATGAAGTCGTTTTTCCAAGTAAAATTCAAACTTCCAATACAAGCTCGCGACTCCTAAAGTGGTCTGATGTCGTTATTTCTGTCACTGCTAGATCCAGAACGGAGCAAAAAATGATAAAATCCACCCCAAACTGTTGACATGGTAACCTTGTCCCAACATAAAATAATGTTAATTATTTTGTGCTTTGCATACTTGACATTTTCATTTTGAATTCATGGCCCCTAGAAATCGTTTGGTTTCGTTATTTTTGGCACATATGGAATCATAATAGACCAAATAATGGGAAAATTAACTCCAACCTGTTGGCATGGCAACCTTGTTCCAAAATAAAATGGCATTATTTTGGCTGATTTTTCGCTAAAATTGGCATTTTCATTTTGAATTCGCGACCCCTAAAAATCGTTTAATTTCGTTATTTTTGGCACAGATGGAATCAGAAGCTGTTAATTTCATTTACCATTGCGTTTAAGGGTTTCATGCTCAGCGACATCAGAAATGTTCTCTATCGAAAAACGACAAAACTTTATGACGTCACCGTGACGTCATCTTAAGTTCTACAGCCTACAATATTTTTTCGGGTATATTTTTGTGGGAGGCGGACGGACGTGCCCGATCGAGTTCCTGCCACCAACCGTCGATCAGCTGATCAGCTGATTTTCCTTTGGCCACCGGCCAGTTTTGGCGGGAACGGCCATCCTGATATCCGTTTTTGTATCCTAAGTTACCAATTTAATCCTTACGTGATAATTAAAACCCCTGAATTCAAATCCTTATCTTTTGCTGAGAAGGAGAAAGGCAGAATGCCTTTAGGACACTCCCCAGTTCTTCAACGGAAGAAACAAACTCAAACAGCTGAGCAAAACAAGGACCGCCAGACAATGAAACCCGCGGAAACGCCGCAGTCCGATATCCCCGACGCGGTGCGGTCCGGCGTTGCGAAGAAGAGAAATGAAGGTGGTATTTTTGAACTGACTGAGGAGATATCATCTGGAGCATCTACAGGTATGGATCAAAACCCCGACAAAACCGACATTACACCCCAAGTTGGTAAGTTATCAGAAAGTGCGTACACCCCATTTGGAAAAGGGTCGGCCAGTTCCAGTTATCTCTCTCGCTCTTCCAGTGACACGGGTAGTGAGGGGACTAATTCCGAATTCGATCTGCAATGGCGGCCCTGGAAAGAAAATTTGTGGCAATCCTGTCAAGGAGGGTGAGGCTGGAATACTCTGCGACTGCTGCCATGCGTGGTTTCATGCGGGGTGTCAGGGTGCCCAGAAACTGGCTATCACGGCTCTTGATCGCTTCAAATCTCTTGCCAGGCTCTGCGCAGCCTACAAAATGGATCTAAATAGCAGCAAGTCTCGGCACTCTCACTCGGATCCCCTCGAGAGTAAGATCAAAGGCCTGGAGTCTGCTGTATCGACACAAATGAGTCTCATGATGGACATGTTGCGGGAGCATGAGAGGTTCTTAGGCGAAAAGCTCGCTGTCAAGTGTTCAAATTATCAGCCCAAACTCAACTTCAACCGAGGTGATTTCACCCGTTTAAACCGAACACTAGTCGAGGAGGACTGGTCACCCCTGCAAAATGGTTCGGTGGAAGAAGGCTATACTTACCTGAAATCAACATTGGACAGGATAGTCTCCACCTGTATCCCGCTATCTAAGGGTTTTAAGGCACGCAAAAACATCTATATGACAAGTGCTGCCCTTCAGCTACGGAAGCAGAAGACCATGCTATGGGTGAAAGCTGCCACCTCGGCTCCAATGACCCACTTGACACAGCAAGATACCGTGCCTGCAGGAACAAACTCAGGCAACTGACAAGACAACTCCGCACCAGTTTTGAGGCACAGCTAGTGACTGACTTGAAGACCAACCCCAAGGCCTTCTGGAAGTATACCAAAAGTAGACTCAAGACCAAGCCCAAGGTCGGGGATCTCAAAGACACAAATGGTCAATTGGTTAGCGATGCTGGTATCCTCAACCAATTCTTTGCTTCAGTTTTTACCACTGAAGATGCAAACGATGTGCCAACTCTGGACGATCGCGTCCAGTCGCTAGGTCTCGATGACATCACCATAACAACGCGGGCGGTGGAAGAGAAGCTCTGAGGCCTTAATGTGTTTAGACCTGCACCCGAGGGTACTGAAAGAGGCTCATAGCTCCCTCTCTGGGCCCCTTGCCTACCTCTTCCGTAAGTCACTGGACACTGGTTGCGATCCTGACGATTGGAAACTGGCGCGTGTGGTTCCTATCTACAAAAAGGGAAGCAAGGTGGAACCATGCAATTACCGCCCAGTGAGCCTCACAGCTATACCGTGTAAAGTGCTCGAATCTCTTATTCGAGACGAATTGCTGAAATTCCTCACTGAAAATGAGGTCATGACCACCCACCAGCACGGCTTTCGACCTGGAAGGTCGTGCAATACTCAACCTTTCGAAGTCCTGGATGACTGGAGCAAGGATATCGAACAGGCGAACCCAATAGATGTTATTTATCTCGACTTCCAGAAAGCATTCGATTCTGTACCCCACCAGAGACTTTTGAGCAAGCTCCGCAGCTATGGGGTATCAGGTAAGCTCCTGGCATGGATTGAGGCCTTTCTAACCGGAAGGAAACAACAAGTGGTCATCGACGGGCGCCCCTCGAACTGGACGGAGGTCGCTAGCGGCGTACCCCAGGGATCTGTGCTCGGATCTTTACTCTTCTTAATCTATGTGAACGACCTGCCAGACGAAATTCACTGCAAAGTGAAGTTGTTCGCTGATGACACAAAATTGTACTCCTGCGCCCATTCCATAAACAACACGACTCTCATGCAAAATGATCTGAATGCTCTCTTAAAGTGGTCAAATTTGTGGATGATGCCTTTCAACAAGGACAAGTGTACCGTACTGCACATAGGAAGCACGAATTGCGGATTATCATACACTCTGGGCGATTTTCCCCTAGCCAGTGCAAGAGTGGAGAAAGACCTTGGTGTCCACGTGGACGACGCTCTTAAGTTAAGTGAACACGCAGCGTCAGCAGTGGCGAAGGCTACGCAGCTCCTCGCCGTAATCAAGAAGTCGTTTTCCCTCATCAACGAAGTCACGCTGCCCATTCTTTTCAAAACCCTGGTTCGCCCACACTTAGAATACGGGAACCTTGTATGGGGTCCATTTTACAGAGCGGATCAGCGACAGGTCGAAAGAGTTCAGCGCAGGGCAACCCGGCTGGTAGAGAGCATCCGCCACAAACCCTACACGGAGCGACTCAAAGAACTGAAGATGCCATCACTGCATTATAGACGACTGAGAGGTGATATGATCTTCACATACCAACTATTTCACAGAGGGGTCGATGCCGACCGACCCCAGGTCATTCTTCGCTCTGGCAGGTGCACCCTCGCTGAACTGCTTCAAGGCAAGACTGGACGCACACTGGTCCCACATCATATACTCCGTACCTGATCCTGATTGATCTCGTAAAGCCACAATCCCAGGAGCTCGATAAGATCGGGTACCACAGGCCATTATGCCTAAAAATCCCGAAACCTCAAGGTAAAACCACAATGCTTGAGGGTGTTTTCGTTTAAAAGAATAGCATTTCAATTATCTCCTACTGCGTGCCATGGTTTTTGTTACACATAAGAAGAAAACAACTGACATTTGTGGCCAAAAACATCCCCCTTCCCTGCCGGCTCGAATTAATGTATTGCATACACATTAAACAATATAAAGCCCTCTTGTCATTGCGTGGCAAGTATTCTTTTTTCTACAAAATCGAGAATAACTCGAAGACTGTCATGGGTCACCACCTACATTTTTCTGTTTTCACCCAGCTTCGAAAGTTCGTTCAGGTACACTGCAGCACCATAAGCTGTAATTTTGATTTATGTAAATTTGATTGCGGTTTTATTCACCTGCAATAAAAAACTAGGATCTTCACATACCAACTATTTCACAGAGGGGTCGATGCCGACCGACCCCAGGTCATTCTTCGCTCTGGCAGGTGCACCCTCGCTGAACTGCTTCAAGGCAAGACTGGACGCACACTGGTCCCACATCATATACTCCGTACCTGATCCTGATTGATCTCGTAAAGCCACAATCCCAGGAGCTCGATAAGATCGGGTACCACAGGCCATTATGCCTAAAAATCCCGAAACCTCAAGGTAAAACCACAATGCTTGAGGGTGTTTTCGTTTAAAAGAATAGCATTTCAATTATCTCCTACTGCGTGCCATGGTTTTTGTTACACATAAGAAGAAAACAACTGACATTTGTGGCCAAAAACATCCCGCTTCCCTGCCGGCTCGAATTAATGTATTGCATACACATTAAACAATATAAAGCCCTCTTGTCATTGCGTGGCAAGTATTCTTTTTTTCTACAATATCGAGAATAACTCGAAGACTGTCATGGGTCACCACCTACATTTTTCTGTTTTCACCCAGTTTTGAAAGTTCGTTCAGGTACACTGCAGCACCATAAGCTGTAATTTTGATTTATGTAAATTTGATTGCGGTTTTATTCACCTGCAATAAAAACTAGCAGGTGTGGCCAACAACGCCCAAGGTTGAAGGTAAAATACGTCCGACAAGATTTTTGACCCACTTTTGAATGCCACTCTATGTAGCTTACCGCTTAACTAATTAAAACAAGGATTGCAGAGCTCTATTCATACATTTCAGCATCCTCTTCAACAAATCAACAATATTATCAGTCGGGCACACTGTAGTATTTCCGATCCATTTATGGAAACGTTTCCATTTTTAGAACAATGTTCCAAAAATGGATACGCCGTTTCCAAAAATAGAAACGGTCTGTTCCATAAATGGAGACGCTGCGTGCATCGCTACCTTTAAAGCAAACTGGGCATTGATTGCTGCAATTTGGCATGCGCAGGATGCCACCAATCGACAGCCAGCATTCTAGTTTATATTCCTCTTCTCCGAATTTCCGATCAGAAACCGAAAGTCGACAAACGAGGCGATGCTTATAACATGTTGACGTGATAAAAAATTCACAAGTTTTTCTAATCAAATAAGGTCTGCACCGTCGTCACACCAAATACCGTCGTATTCTGACGATGAATTTATTCATTCTAGCTCATGTGTAACATTGATATCAATTTTATATATTGAAATGATATCTAGCTTTATGTACTGCCCACTTTGGACCACATTTGTCCAGTAGGTTCTAGGAAATCTTAGTGTTAGTTGACTTTTAAATGTGCTAAGTTGCAGCGCGTAATATATTAGTATCAAACCCGACGTCCAAGGTAACTGCCGAGAGCCGAGATGCTAAACCAGTCCCAAAACATCAATTTTTAGTTGCATGTGAATTTTAAAAAAACACATTTAAAGGGACTATCCCACCTTTAACATGGGGTTTGAGTTGAGATAGCCAAGTTTGCAGCGAGGTTCAGAAACCACTATCTATCTAGGTTGCAACCCCCGCGGCCTCTTGGTGTTGAAGAAATTTGTTCCCTTCATTTGAAAATGGGCCTTGCGCCAGGCCCTATCTTCAACATGGAGCGGCCGTTAGTTTGACGTCACCTCGTTTAGTCATTCTGATTTAAATGGGTTTGTTCGTTGAAAAATCGCTTAAAACTTGGTCTGAGCTTTGTTATAGTGCCTACAGAGTAAAAAGAATCAGCTTTATGACAGTAATGTGGCCTGGGGAAGGAGGTAATTTTGGGCTGTGACGTCACATATCATCCAATCTATAAAGTCGGCCACAATTTAACTGGTTTTAACAACATTTTAGAAAGTGGGATAGTTCCTTTAAGCTAAATTTGCACACATTTGAACTTCAGCGTTTCTATTTTTGGAACATCGGCGTTTCCATTTTTGGAAACTAAGTCTCCATAAATGGATACGATTCAGGAGCATTTTTAAGTGGTGAATTTGAATGCACACGACAGCTTTCCATGCAAGAAGACAAGTGCTTTTGGTGTATCCGTGCTTGTTTTACGCAAAACAGTGGTTATACCTACATCAAATCCAGCCACCCTTGACAAGAAAATTTGTGCGGAAATGTTAGCGTTTCTATTTATGGAACAAGCATTTCCATTTTTGGAACAGAAGAGTAGTCAAAATTGGAAACGTTCCCAATAAAAGAAATGTCTCCATAAATGAATCGGAGATACCACAGTGCGCCGGACTGTTGTCAGCATTAATTGAGCTATTAGGGGTGGCATATGTCGATACCACATAAGACACCAAAATGCAAATTACTCTGCAAGGAAGTATCCATAGCTCCATAGCAACCACCTAGCAACGTGAATCAAAGCTGTAAACAACTCGCGTTTGTCTCAGATGCGCATTTTTCGGAGCATATAACCAGAATCTGTTATCCTCGGCGTCATAATGAATGTTGCAAAACAGCGACCATTTGACTATCAATAAGGACGATTTTTGCGAAATTCATGTTTCTTGCCTAACTACCTTTCGAAAAAGTTAACAGACGCTAAACAAGTTAGTCGAGCCGACGAAGATGGTCGAGCGTGGCAGGGCAGCGTCAAACTCACCGTGTCTGTTCTTCCCGAGTCTTCAAAGTCTTCTAGCGAAACCAAGCACAGAAAACTCACAAGTTTCAATGAAATTAGACAGCAACAATGTCTAACGAAACTTTAAAATAATATCTTCTAACTTCTCTCACAAATGACACCTCAATCAACAGCCGGATCCGTCAAGGGTCCCGATCAAGTCCCGACAAGATTCCTATAGATTCCTAAGGATAAGCCGGTTGGGCCAGGCAGTCACGTGACAGTTTCTGCTTGGTGTTTGAGTTGTGCCATCGTGGCTTATTGATATCTTTAAACAATTTTTAGACAAAATGTAGCTGAATATGTTAACATATATTTAAAAAAAAATAATTAATATTATTTGCAACATTATTTAATAAACAGAAATAAGCAAAAAACAAAAGTTTTGGCCTAAGCGTAAAACACTTATTTATGTAATACTCTTGACATTGCTTTGCATTGAAGATTCAGGCTAGAAAATTTTTCATACCCATTATAGGTATAATACAATTTATACAATACTTATTTCTATGCTAAGATTGCTCTAGCGTATCCGGCAAATAAAATGGGCATAGGTATAAATACGCATAAAAAATAAGTTAACATAGACTTGGGTGTAACCACGGATCACATACTGCCTGGGCCTATAAGGTGTCGCATAAGGTGATCCGTGGTATAACTAATGGTCAGAAGAGGGCAAGCAGCGCGCTTGGGATGAGGCGTTCTCTAAGACGTCTCAGCAGCGTCTGCTGGATGGCGCAAACCAGGTGGTCCGGGTGCGTCTTCTTGCTGCCGCAGAGCCCCACACCGCCGCCTGGGTGCAAGCCCTCCCAGTCACCAGTCTGGGACTCCACCTGGAGGACGAAACCGTCCGGGTAGCAGTGGCGCTGCGACTCGGGGCACCGGTATGTGAACCGCACAACTGCCAGCTCTGCCGTCGTCCTGCTGATCGACTGGGCTACCACGGTCTCTCCTGTGCCAAGAGTGCTGGCCGCCACGCACGTCACGCCAACCTTAATGACGTGCTGCGGCGGGCACTCAGCAGCACAGGGCTCGAGTGTTTTAGAGCCCACCGGCCTTGACAGAGGTGACGGCCGACGTCCCGATGGGATAACGCTCTCCCCTTTCAGCCGAGGAATGAGCCTGATATGGGACGCCACCTGCTGCGACACCTTCTCTGCAACTGCTGTCATCAGCTCTGCCTTGAGTCCTGGTAGCGCCGCTAGATGTGTGAAGAAATAGACATCTGACAATTGGCTGACTTCCCTGCCTCCCGGCCGCTACTCAGGTCCACCACTCACCGTTGTCAGTCAGTGCACGGTTTTTCTAGCAAGCTCCAGCCTAGTATTGATCTTATTCAGTATTTACGGTACGAAGATTTGATAACGGAATGTGACGTTTCCACATCATGCTTGATGGTTGAAGTTTGCAACGTTAACAGCTACCAAGTCAAGTCGCAGCCCCAGTCATCTGGCACGTCTCTGTCATCGAATAAAGCCAATGAACAAGAAAGTTATTATTTTCCAGCATAAATGAAAATATATAACACTGCTACAGGCGGTACGCGGATGTCATGCACTACACACGATTCAATCGAATAAAAACTGGATTAACCATAAATCAGCACTGGATTAACCATAAATAATAACAGTACAGCACCAAACACTTGAGATACACATTATAGTACTTTAGAATTTAGATGCACAGAGGAGTAATGAGACTAAAAGTTTATGCACGCCCTATCTTAAAAAATATTGAACGAGATATTTCCACAGTGCATACGCGGATGTCATGCACTACACACGATTCAATCGAATAAAAACTGGATTAACCATAAATCAGCACTGGATTAACCATAAATAATAACAGTACAGCACCAAACACTTGAGATACACATTATAGTACTTTAGAATTTAGATGCACAGAGGAGTAATGAGACTAAAAGTTTATGCACGCCCTATCTTAAAAAATATTGAACGAGATATTTCCACAGTGCAAAAACAAAACCGAAATCCGACAAAAACCGATTCCAGGTTCAATGTCCACAGATTTAAAAACAAAACTTTCAAGTGCCCCCATGGTAAAAAAAAAATGACCAAAGACGGAATTGTAACAAAGAATAAATAAAGATATGTGCGGCAAACGAAGAGCGGCACTGGACGAGCGTCTGCCCAAAGTAGGCGCCCAGAGTTAGTCCTTAGCCCAGCGGGCAGCAGCAAATGAATTACAGCCAAAGGAAGAATATGCATTAGTCTATTAAGGCTCATCGCACCATGACGAGGCACAGCTCGGATAACGCGATTCGCCTGCGTCCTCCAGGCGAGAAGCACCTCGAGTAGGCTGCCGTGTCTTGACCAACTGCCGCATCCGTCGTCCGCGCCGCAGGCCTCCCAGCGGCCATGTTCCAACGGAGCCGTGAGCTTCACCGTCTCCCGCTCCGCCTCTACAAGGTGGATGGAGGCCTGGCCGGACGGGTGGCACAAGGACATCTGGAGCTCCTGCTGCCGGGCCCGGTGGAAGGAGTAGAACGCCGCTCCGCGGTCGACATCCACCAGCTCCGAGCCGGCCACCAGTCCAGCTCGGAGTAGTGCCTCCATCGCATCGGCCGTCGACCGGCGTGGGGCCCGGATGTGACTAGTGCAGCTCCGTGGGGTGCCCTGCCGCGCTCTGCCGAGTGTGCAGAGAGCAGGTAGACTGGTGGCGGTGAAGAAAACAAGCTGTTATCTTCTTTCGGGATCTGTAAAGAAGCATTCCACTAAAAACTACATCCAAAACGTTTTCCATATTTTTTTACAGAACACAATGCAGTAGCCAAAATAGATATGAAGTATGTGAAGACAACAGTCTACTGCCATTAGATAACTGATCCTGATGGCCAAATACTTTAGATACTAGTATATCATAAGGTGGTTCAAAGGCACACTTTGGAGCTCCAGTAAAAAATCACTGTTTTTCATACTTCATACTGTAAGGGGAAAGGGTGGGGTGGGGATGCAGCCAAGAGTGCATCATATAGGGTTGTAGTCTCCCCGCCGTATACGGAGGGGAGACCCATACCAGAACGTAGATTGTGAAACAATGTAAGTGTCTGCCAATATTACCTTTTCCAGAAGAGTTGAAAAACAGCATTGGGTCAGCTCTTGTGAGAAGCACCATGCAGTGTTGGCTGCACTTCAATCTCGTCTCCTGCAAAAAAAAAACTATCACTGTATGATTGACAGTTTGATTGCATTTCCTTCAAGCTGCAACATCTCCATTTTAGACATTTTCAGTTCCCACTTGCGCACGGCACCCTACTAACCGGTCTCTAGCGATGTGCCAAATCTGAGCACAATCGGCCCGGCCGTTCTCGAGATCTGGAAGCGTCACCCTGCACGTGTGCACGTGCAGTTGCACCCCAACCGTGACACATTTAAACACATTGCCCGGTAGGTGCCTACATCCTTGTTATAATGTAGTTATTGTCATTACAATCAAGTTGTACCGTGTTATTGTCATTACAACAAAAGTGACACCTCTCTGTTTTACACGTGTCACGTGCAGTGGGGGTTACCCGCATGCATTGTCCATAGTAAAATACTTCTAAGAAGGGCATACACTACCCCACACAAAAAACTGCAAGTGTAACGGTCCAGTGGCTGCGGAGATATAAGTCGTACAAAAACGTCCCTACAGCGGCCGGCCGCTAATATTTAGCATTAAATTCGTGTCTCATCCTTCTATGGGAGGTATCCCCGTCACCTGTTCGTATACTGTCTGAGCCAAGGCCATATATGGGTGTGAGCTCAAATCTCGGTAATGTCGTGCTTTTATACTAAATTTCTCGAAAACGGCACGGTGACTGGCCATGTTATGTCCGGCCGCCACCCAGCCGCCCGCCGCGCCTGGCCGGGCTGCTGCTTCGCCGGCCGGGTGGCGCGGGCGGCCCTCCTGGCTCCCGCCCGTCTGGGATGCGCTCCCCATCCGCAGGGCGTCGGCGGCGCCCAAGAGGCACAAGAATAACGGCGGTGTTGCGGGCGGCTTGTGGGGTTACGGTGCCGCGCTCTTTCCCCGGCCCCATCGCCGTCCGTCCCCCCTCCCCGGTGCCGTTTTCTTCCAGGGGAGGCGCCCCGGCCGCCGTGCTGGGGCGTAACGCAGTCCGTGCTTTTAGCACAGCAAAATATCCACCCAGGCTAGATTAAAGTCACGACAACCTAGGATTAAGAGTGGCTACAGACTTCAGACTTTATGCAGACTTAACATTGAGGTATTATATGTGCAACTAACTGACACACATGGTGTTTGTTCTAACCTTCTCAACAGAAAGTGGACGTGTCAGGCCAGCACCCCTTGGTGACCATTATACTCAAGGGGTGTAGGAACTGATTCCCCAGGGGTGAAGCGATAGAAGCAAAAACATGAGTCACTAGTTCCCTCCTGTGTCTTCCCTCCAGCAGGAAAAAATATATGCGTGATGCCCAATGTGACTAATAACTGCATATCATAAAGCTGGAAATATTGTACAAAGTTGTGACAACACAAGCAAACTATGCATGTCACTGCTCTTGTTATTGCTATATGAGACCCCACAAGACACAAAAATATGTCGCTGCAATGTGAGCTATTCTTTTATTACAAATAAAATCTTCCCATGAAATTCATTATTGTCACTGCAGAGCTCATTCAGTCAATCATTCATCAGTCAGTCATTCAGTCAGATCATCAATCATTCAGTCAGATCATCAATCATCAATCATTCAGTCAGAGACTGTGCAGAGACTTCATCATTCAAACAATCAGAGAATCAATGTGCAGAGACTAACACTTTACAATCTAGTGACTTATCACAAACATCTTTTATGCTACAAGCTTATGCTTACTCAACACTTTTTCATGACTCAAATATGGTGGTGTTCATTTAAAGTGAAAACACTCATCCAGCACTAAGCAGATTATTTCTAAGCTCGTTTAAGTCCCAATTTCTGCTATATTTCGCTTGGAGTCACTTCATAGTTTGAACTCAAGGTGCCTTGTGGATTAACCTCAGGTATGTAGGTAAATCCACAAGGATTTATGGGCTTTACCTCAGTTATGTAGCTGCTCCCTCAATTTAAGTTTCTCATTAAATTTCATTGAGGCGTTGCAAGATGGGCTGTAGCCGAATCCTCTTCTCTGTTTAGCTGATGCTCATAATACCTGAACATTTCTAATTCCAATTTTTATAGCTTTAACAATTGGTAAAGGCCCATGTACCTAGACAACAATGACTTTACAGAGGAAACCCCTGGCTGTGTTTCATGGGCGCGCTGCCAGCCGCTGCCAGCCCATTCCGCGTGAGCTAGCGTCAACCTCCGGTAGTGTTGGAGGTATAGGCTTGTTGATGTCTCTATGGAAGCCAAAAGTGGCTGGCAGAGTGCCGTGATACACCACCCTTATTTTTGCACAATAATGCTGTGATAACTGTTCCTGCAAAAAATATAAGGTGAAGTGAAGTAAAATCAGGTCAAACATTAATATATACCCAAATATAGCAGTGTATGGAGTACCTATATTCACATTACCAATAATATGATGCACAACAGGCCATAGAAAACCAGTGAATGTTGAATTGTACCCCAATTTCAATATCAATATGGCACTTGGCAATAACAGTAAAACACACCGTTTTTTATGTTAAATCAACAGAGAAAACTCCTGAACATAAAAAAATGATCAGAATGTATAATAAGGATAAAAGTATAAATAAAAATCGACGACATCAGCGCCTATCATCGCCCTTGCACATTCACCACTCCCCATTCCACGCACAGATTGTTTACCCCTTGGTTTACCCCGTGTTCGCAGTCTCCCTGACGACGGAGATTCTATACGCCCACCGACCAATCACGTTCAAGATCAGCGGGGCTTGGCCGCAGTTCTCGAACGCCATTGGCCAGATTAAGCAGGACCTTCGTCGTCAGTAAACTGTGAACACGGTGTTACATATTTCGCTATGGTAACAAAAGCGCCAGAATTGACTACCAGAATTGGATCCGAAGGTCAAATGGGTCACGTGACTGACAAGTTCAGATGGACAACACATGGAAAACGGCACAACGTGCAATAACGTTCTTTATATCATTGGAAAGAGCATCAAAAGTTGTATAACCTATCAACTTTTCACTTAAATATATCAATAACGTAAAAAGTTATAAAGCAGCAAAGACGCTCCCATTGACTTTGCATGTTAAAAAAATTCTTCTTTAAACGAGCTCAAAAAGAACAAACGAATTCTGACAGTTAAACGAAGCATAACAACATATTCTATGGTCTTTTCTCAACAAGTCCTGAAAGTTTAAACAAAATCGTATCATATAATTTTGTACAATGTGCGAATGAAAATGCCTCTGCAAAAACGCCCATTGACTTAACATGGGGAGCGAAAAAAGTTCAACTTCAAACTCGTGCAACTCAAGTTAACGAATTCTGACGGGTATACGGCGCACACTGGCGTGTACCAGAACGTGTTTGCCATAAAATGCTGGGAAGAAAACCACCTCCTTCTTGGCTCGTTTTCCCGCCATTGGCGATCGCGCAAAAAGTGTCCAAAACCCCGTTGACTTAACATGGGGAACATGCAATTGCACGTGGCACGCGCAATGATTTTTGTTGCGAGTAGCGACCGGTACCATCAGGTAGATCACCTGCAAAAGTCTATACCCTGAAATTTTTACGATCCTAAACGCAAAACTCTAGGCCCCAATCAAGATGTCTCGATTCGCTGCCAGACTTGCAAAACATAGCCCGGAGACGGACCGCTCCGGTTGTTTTTCAATAGATTCAATAGAAAAACACAATTCTAACGAATAGTGTTTGTCTTTTCAAACAACCTGCGGTTACCCAGCATCTGCGATGCTGGGCTCCGCATCGCGGGACCGCAGGTTGTTTGAGCAAGCACCTTTGTAAACGCAGCAAAAACGCCCGCCGCCAAACGAGAGGATGAGCCTTGCACGTGTAGACCGGAGTCGGTGTGCTACAAACTGACGTGCACGGCACCCTACTCGCTGATCTATAGCGGTGTGCCAAATTTGAGTGTAATCGGCTCGGCCATTTTCGAGATCTGGAAGCGTCACCCTGCACGTGCGCACGTGCAAGCTGTGTCCAATTGCATTGTGCATGGGACCCTATTCGCCGGTCTCTAGCGGTGTACCAAATTCGAGCTCAATCGGCCCAGCCGTTTTCAAGATCTTGAAACGACCCCTCCACGTGCGCACGTGCAGTTGCATCTCAACCGTGACACATGGAAATACATACTAACTGACTTGTGCACGGCACCCTACTGATCGATCTCTAGATGTTTGCCGAATTTGAGTGCAATCGGTCCAGCCGTTCTTGAGATCTGGAAGCGTCACCCTGCACGTGCGCACGTGCAAGATGGGTCCAAACTGACTTGCGCACGGCAGTCGGCACCCTACTAATCGGTCTCTAGCGGTGTACCAAATTTGAACTCAATCGGCCCGGCCGTTCTCGAGATCTGGAAGCGTCACCCTGCACGTGCGCACGTGCAGTTGCACCCCAATCGTGGCACATGGAAATACATACTAAATGACTGCAACCTACTGATCGGTATCAAGCGTTATGCCAAATTTGAACACAATCGGTCCAGCCGTTCTCGAGATCTGGAAGCGTCACCCTGCACGTGCGCACGTGCAGTTGCACCCCTACCAAGACACATGGAAATGCATCGCCTGGAAAGTGTCTACCTCCATGCCAAGTTTTAGCGCAATCGGCCCAGTAATTACCGCGAGCTATTGCGCTTATTACAAAACAGGCACCTCTTGGCTTTGCACGTGGAACGTGCGTTAGGGGTCACCCATATGCATCGAGAGTAGCACACTATGTGAAAGAAGGGAAAAAGCTACCCCACACAAAAAACCGCACGTGTATCAGCCCAGTGGTTGCCGAGATATAAGTCGTACAAAAACGTCCCCACGGCGGCCGGCCGCTATTTAGCAGTAAAATCGTGTCGCATCCTTCTATGGGAGGTATCCCCGTCACCTGTTCGTATACTGTCTGAGCAAAGGCCATACGTTACGGTCCAAACTCCATAGTGAGGCGGACATACGAATTTACGAGAGTTTAGCGACGAAATGATTCACTTAATTGTTAAGTAATGGGTACCATTAGACCATAAATTTTATCTAGCATCTCACCGTAGATGCAGTAAAAAGTGCTTTACTTTTCAATGTATATAAAGACTTGCTCAGCTCAATCAGTTCACTCTGTATTGGCTCAAGCCGTATCATGCGAACGCAATACAAACTAGAGCACCGACAGCGCAGCGCTCCCCAACTCACTGCTCGCCCAGTCCACCCGGGCCGCCGCCACGACGGCCCCCCGCAAGTAGGCATCCCGCACTGCACCGACAGCCGCGGGCGACCAGCTGACCGGCCAGCTGACCGGCCAGCAGCCGGCGGGCGGCAAGCCGCGGATGGCCGACCCGCCGGCGCGGCGAGGGAGGGGAGGGACGCAGCTGAAAGACCCGACTACATATATATCAAAGAAACATTATATGTAATCATCGATGACGCGACATAAATCTGCTTTATTGGGTTTAGCGGTGTAGTCTGTGATGCCATCACAATGAAAATAGCCTAGTTTTGTAGAGCATCAAATTCTGATTCCATAACGACTCTCGCTAGTCCATTTTCAATTGTAAATAAGCCTTTTATTGCGATGCAAAGTCCCGAAATGGTGCCGACGGCGGCCGGTCCCCCGATGGTACCATACCATAGATCAGAGGGCTGTTCACGGGCCCTGTGTGCGGTCGGACCGCACATAGCCTCCAAGCTCCGCCCACTGCGTCCCTACGTCAGCCTTCCGTCACCGCACACAGCGATCGCTGTGGCCGGTCGGGACTGGCCACAGCGGACCGTCCACCGCACGCAGCCGTGACGTCAGAACCGCCTACCCATCCCCTACCCCCACGCCTGCTGGACGCACCGCACACAGCGCACGCAGCAGTGTGCGGTGCCCGTGAACACCCCTCTGGTAAACAGGTTAGTTCACATTCCCGCCGCTATGCGGGCGGCGGCGGCGCCACCTGTCCTCGTGTCCGCCTGACACCGTAACGATATAGGTCTGAGCTCAAATCTCGGTAATGTCGTGCTTTTTTACTATATTTCTCAAAAACGGCACCACGTGCAATAAAGTTGTATATATCATTGGAAAGAGCATCAAAAGTTGTATAACCTATCAACTTTTCACTTAAATATATCTCAACTGTAAAAAGTTATTAAGCAGCAAAGACGCTCCCATTCACTTTCCATGTTAAAATTTTTCATTTTTAAACGAGCCTAAAAAGAACAAACGAATTTGCACAGCTTAAAGAAGCATAACAACATGTTCTATGGTCTTTTCTCAACAAGTCCTGAAAGTTTAAACAAAATCGTATCATATAATTTTGTACAATGAGCGAATGAAAAAGTCTCTGCAAAAACGCCCATTGACTTAACATGGGGAGCGAAAAAAATTCAACTTTGACCTCGTGCAAAGACACGTTACGAAGTTCTGAGGGGTATACGGCGCACACCAGCGTGTACCCAAACGTGTTTGCCATAAAATGCTGGGAAGAAAACCACCTCTTCCTTGGCTCGTTTTTCCGCTATTCCCGATCGCGCAAAAAGTGTCCAAAACCCCGTTGACTTAACATGGGGAAAATGGAATCGCACGTGCCACGTGCCACGAGGTTTTAAGCGAGTAGCGACCGGTGCCAACAGGTAGATCGCCTGCGGGAGCCCATACACTGAAATTTTTAAGAAAATCGAGCCACAAGTTTAGGCCTGACCCAAGTTGCCCCAATTCGCGGCCAGACATGCAAAACATAGCCCGGAGAAGGACCGCTCCGGTTGTTTTTCAATAGAAAAACACAATTCTAACGAATAGTGTTTGTCTTTTCAAACAACCTGCGGTTACCGGCATCTGCGATGCCGGGCTCCGCATCGCGGGACCGCAGGTTGTTTGAGCAAGCACCTTTGTAAACGCAGCAAAAACGCCCGCCGCCAAACGAGAGGATGAGCCTCGCACGTGCAGACCGGAGTCGGTGTGCTACGGACTGACGTGCACGGCACCCTATTCGCCGGTCTATAGCGGTGTGCAAAATTTGGGTGCAATCGGCCCGGCCGTTTTCGAGATCTTGAAGCGGCACCCTGCACGTGCTCACGTGCAAGCTGGGTCCCAACTGACTTGTGCACGGCACTCTATTCGCCGGTCTCTAGCGGTGTACCAAATTTAATCGCATTCGGCCCAGCCGTTTCCAAGATCGGGAAACGACCCCTACACGTGCGCACGTGCAGCTGCACCCCAACCGCGGCACATGAAAATACATACTTACTGACTTGTGCACGGCACCCTACTAACCAGTCTCTAGTGGTATGCCAAATTTGAGCACAGTCGGTCCAGCCGTTCTTGAGATCTGAAAGCGTCACCCTGCACGTGCGCACGTGCAACCTGGGGTCCAGCAGACCTGTGCAAGACACCCTACTACGCGATCTCTAGCGGTGTGCCAAATCTGAGCACAATTGGCCCGGCCGTTCTCGAGATCTGGAAGCGTCACCCTGCACGTGCGCACGTGCAGTTGCACCCCAATCGTGGCACATGGAAATGCATACTAAATGACTGCAACCTACTGATCGGTATCAAGCGTTATGCCAAATTTGAACACAATCGGTCCAGCCGTTCTCGAGATCTGGAAGCGTCACCCTGCACGTGCGCACGTGCAGTTGCACCCCTACCAAGACACATGGAAATGCATCGCCTGGAAAGTGTCTACCTCCATGCCAAGTTTTAGCGCAATCGGCCCAGTAATTACCGCGAGCTATTGCGCTTATTACAAAACAGGCACCTCTTGGCTTTGCACGTGGAACGTGCGTTAGGGGTCACCCATATGCATCGAGAGTAGCACACTATGTGAAAGAAGGGAAAAAGCTACCCCACACAAAAAACCGCACGTGTATCAGCCCAGTGGTTGCCGAGATATAAGTCGTACAAGAACGTCCCCACGGCGGCCGGCCGCTATTTAGCTGTAAAATCGTGTCGCATCCTTCTATGGGAGGTATCCCCGTTACCTGTTCGTATACTGTCTGAGCAAAGGCCATACGTTACGGTCCAAACTCCATAGTGAGGCGGACATACGAATTTACGAGAGTTTAGCGACGAAATGATTCACTTAATTGTTAAGTAATGGGTACCATTAGGTAGACCATAAATTTTATCTAGCATCTCACCGTAGATGCAGTAAAAAGTGCTTTACTTTTCAATGTATATAAAGACTTGCTCAGCTCAATCAGTTCACTCTGTATTGGCTCAAGCCGTATCATGCGAACGCAATACAAACTAGAGCACCGACAGCGCAGCGCTCCCCAACTCACTGCTCGCCCAGTCCACCCGGGCCGCCGCCACGACGGCCCCCCGCAAGTAGGCATCCCGCACTGCACCGACAGCCGCGGGCGACCAGCTGACCGGCCAGCTGACCGGCCAGCAGCCGGCGGGCGGCAAGCCGCGGATGGCCGACCCGCCGGCGCGGCGAGGGAGGGGAGGGACGCAGCTGAAAGACCCGACTACATATATATCAAAGAAACATTATATGTAATCATCGATGACGCGACATAAATCTGCTTTATTGGGGTTAGCGGTGTAGTCTGTGATGCCATCACAATGAAAACAGCCTAGTTTTGTAGAGCATCAAATTCTGATTCCATAACGACTCTCGCTAGTCCATTTTCAATTATAAATAAGCCTTTTATTGCGATGCAAAGTCCCGAAATGGTGCCGACGGCGGCCGGTCCCCCGATGGTACACTCGGGGGCAGATTGATGTTCTACAACTCTTTATCCACCGGGTTCCTATGGCTCAGCATTGGCAGCAGCCGCCTGGTACCGGTAGACTGTGCCGCTTCACTTACTTGTCAAGCGGCACAGCCTACCCACACCGTATGACACCGGTCTAGGTCGGTGGCTGGAAGGCGATGTGGGGCGGGCCGCCCTGTGACGTCAGCGCAGCGGTGAGGGCCGAGCCCGGAGGCATGGCTCGGGTCGGCGCGGCGCGGCGGCTGGCGAGGGCTGGGGAGTGAGGCGGGGTGGGAGGGTGGGAGCATGGACCAGCGCGCGGCTGAGCGAGTGTAGTTAACTTTCGCGTCTCAAGGCGGCAATTATTCTACCTAACAATTGCGCTAAAGCGGTTGTTAAAATATCCTATGCCCAAGACAGCGCCTATCATCATACTTGCCATGAGCATTACGACACACTTTAACCCACGAGCCGCTGGGGGGGGGCATAAAGTTGCCCCCCCTTTACGTTTTGTGGAATATCTCCGAAACCTGATGAGCTACGAACGTGAAACTTGGCATAGCTTCAAATGAATACCTAGGCAATGTTTGAAGAAAGTTTGGTGGTTGTGGCATCTAAGATGACGTCACAGTGACGTCATAAAGTTTTGTCGTTTTCCGATATGGACCGTTTCTGATGACGCTGAGCATGAAACTCAACTGTAAATGAACTAGACAGCACCTGCTGTCATCCTAAAACATCTAAGTACACTTCCATCTAGTTCCTAACCGATAATCGGCCCTTTATATTCGGTCCCATATACCTGATGTATCGTGAGGAAACTGAGAGTCGCAAATCTATAATTTGACTTATGACGTCACTGTGACGTCATTTCAAATGGGATCGACACCAAATTTGGACACAACCTCGGCTAGGTATTCAGGAAGATGTGTGCAAAGTTTCGTTTCTCTATCTCTTCGCGTTGCGACGATATCGCCGCGGAAGTAAAGGGGGGGCAACTATATGCCCCCCCCCCCCCCCAGCGGCCGGCGGGTGGCGCGGAGGCCCAGCGGCCGCCGGGTTAAAGGTGGCCCTTTTCCTTTAACCCACGAGCCGCTGGGGGGGGGCATAAAGTTGCCCCCCCCTTTACGTTTTGTGGAATATCTCCGAAACCTGATGAGCTACGAACGTGAAACTTGGCATAGCTTCAAATGAATACCTAGGCAATGTTTGAAGAAAGTTTGGTGGTTGTGGCATCTAAGATGACGTCACAGTGACGTCATAAAGTTTTGTCGTTTTCCGATATGGACCGTTTCTGATGACGCTGAGCATGAAACTCAACTGTAAATGAACTAGACAGCACCTGCTGTCATCCTAAAACATCTAAGTACACTTCCATCTAGTTCCTAACCGATAATCGGCCCTTTATATTCGGTCCCATATACCTGATGTATCGTGAGGAAACTGAGAGTCGCAAATCTATAATTTGACTTATGACGTCACTGTGACGTCATTTCAAATGGGATCGACACCAAATTTGGACACAACCTCGGCTAGGTATTCAGGAAGATGTGTGCAAAGTTTCGTTTCTCTATCTCTTCGCGTTGCGACGATATCGCCGCGGAAGTAAAGGGGGGGCAACTATATGCCCCCCCCAGCGGCCGGCGGGTGGCGCGGAGGCCCAGCGGCCGCCGGGTTAACGTGGCATTGGGACAGCCGATAGAACTTATATCACACGTGCATCGAGTTGCGGAGTTGCATTTTTATAACAGACAAGTTTTAAGGCCTTGATTGAGCTCATTGGTGTCTATTATTTCGCACAGCAATCGTCCAGAGACGTGGGAACTGCGGTTTTTGGACAGCGCGGCAGCCAACGCCCCAACTTTAAGCAAATCTTACTGTTCCTCTAATATGTGATCGCAGCCACCAATAGCAAACCGTTCCAACTAGGAGCAAATAAATATCGCACCTGGGACGGTTCGAACCGGGGTTCTCCAACCGGTCACCCTACGACGCTATAGCGTGCATCCACTGAGCTACCGAGACCTCAGAATACCCGCCGCGGTCAAACGCGATGAAATGTCACAAAACTGTCATTGGCGGTCAGCGGGTGAATGTCACTTTGTTTTCTGCTGCCGGGGATCATTCTCGGTAGCTCAGTGGATGAACGCTCGTATCCTAGGCTGACCGGTGGGGAAGCCCGGTTCGAACCCTCCTGAGTGCCCGAATTTTTGGCTCCTGGTTGGAACGGTTTGCTATTGGTGGCTGCGACCACATATTATAGGAACAGTAATAATCGCTTTAAATTGGGGCGTTAGCTGCCGCACTATACCCATTACCCCTAGCTTCCACGTCTCTAGACGATTGCCGTGCGAAACAATAGACACCAATCTGCTCAATCAAGGCCTTAATGCTAACATGTTATACAAAATATAGCTCCGCACCTCGATGCACGTGTGACATAAGTTCTATCGGCTGTCCCATTGCCACGCTTAAGTGCTTCGTAATACGCATAGCAAGTAAATGATAGGCGCTGTCTTGGGCATAGGGCATTTTAACAACGGCTTTAGCGCAATTGTTAGGTAGAATAATTGCCGCCTTGAGACGCGAAAGTTAACTACACTCGCTCAGCCGCGCGATTGTCCATGCTCCTACCCTCCCACCCCGCCTCTATCCCCAGTGTTGTGTCCTCTCCCTCGCACTCCCCTCTTGCTCCAGCTCCACCTTCCGCTAGGCAGCTGCTCCAGACACGCCCCTCTCGGTCGGCTCTGTATTCTCAACTCACAACTGCCCTCCGCCCCGGCGCCGCACCGCCGCGCCAGACACGGCCTTGACCGCCCGCCGGTCAAGGTCACCCAGTCTCGGGCCTCGGCCGTCACACAACAGCCTCGGCCGTTACACAACACCCAGCCCTCGCTAGCCGCCGCGCCGCGCCGACCCGAGCCATGCCTCCGGGCTCGGCCCTCACCGCTGCGCTGACGTCACAGGGCGGCCCGCCCCACATCGCCTTCCAGCCACCGACCCAGACCGGTGTCATACGATGTGGGTAGGCTGTGCCGCTTGACAAGTAAGTGAAGCGGCACAGTCTACCGGTACCAGGCGGCTGCTGCCAATGCTGAGCCATAGGAACCCGGTGGATAAAGAGTTGTAGAACATCAATCTGCCCCCGAGTGTACCATACCATAGATGGTAAACAGGTTAGTTCACATTCCCGCCACTATGCGGGCGGCGGCGGCGCCACCTGTCCGCGTGTCCGCCTGACACCGTAACGACATAGGTCTGAGCTCAAATCTCGGTAATGTCGTGCTTTTTTACTATATTTCTCAAAAACGGCACCACGTGCAATAAAGTTGTATATATCATTGGAAAGAGCATCAAAAGTTGTATAACCTATCAACTTTTCACTTAAATATATCTCAACTGTAAAAAGTTATTAAGCAGCAAAGACGCTCCCATTCACTTTCCATGTTAAAATTTTTCATTTTTAAACGAGCCTAAAAAGAACAAACGAATTTGCACAGCTTAAAGAAGCATAACAACATGTTCTATGGTCTTTTCTCAACAAGTCCTGAAAGTTTAAACAAAATCGTATCATATAATTTTGTACAATGAGCGAATGAAAAAGTCTCTGCAAAAACGCCCATTGACTTAACATGGGGAGCGAAAAAAGTTCAACTTTGACCTCGTGCAAAGACACGTTACGAAGTTCTGAGGGGTATACGGCGCACACTAGCGTGTACCCAAACGTGTTTGCCATAAAATGCTGGGAAGAAAACCACCTCTTCCTTGGCTCGTTTTCCCGCCATTGGCGATCGCGCAAAAAGTGTCCAAAACCCCGTTGACTTAACATGGGGAAAATGGAATCGCACGTGCCACGTGCCACGAGGTTTTAAGCGAGTAGCGACCGGTGCCAACAGGTAGATCGCCTGCGGGAGCCCATACACTGAAATTTTTAAGAAAATCGAGCCACAAGTTTAGGCCTGACCCAAGTTGCCCCAATTCGCGGCCAGACATGCAAAACATAGCCCGGAGAAGGACCGCTCCGGTTGTTTTTCAATAGAAAAACACAATTCTAACGAATAGTGTTTGTCTTTTCAAACAACCTGCGGTTATGTTTTGATATGTATGATTAACGGATGCATTAGTTTGGGTGTAGAAACTTGCATTTTTATTGGTATGATTTTTGTAAAACTGGGTAACTGCTTTTAATTGAACTGTAAAGTATGATGGTGATGCATGCGAGTTGTTCGAGCCCTTTGTAAGTTAGGATGTTACTGAACGCAACCCTACCCTACCCTACCCTACCCTACCCTACCCTACCCTACCCTACCCTACCCTACCCTACCCTACCCTACCCTACCCTACCCTACCCTACCCCTACACTACCCTACCCTACCCCTACACTACCCTACCCTACCCTACCCTACCATACCCTACCCTACCCTACCCCTACACTACCCTACCCTACCCCTACACTACCCTACCCTACCCCTACACTACCCTACCCTACCCCTACCAGCATCTGCGATGCTGGGCTCCGCATCGCGGGACCGCAGGTTGTTTGAGCAAGCACCTTTGTAAACGCAGCAAAAACGCCCGCCGCCAAACGAGAGGATGAGCCTTGCACGTGCAGACCGGAGTCGGTGTGTTACAAACTGACGTGCACGGCACCCTACTCGCTGATCTATAGCGGTGTGCCAAATTTGAGTGTAATCGGCTCGGCCATTTTCGAGATCTGGAAGCGTCACCCTGCACGTGCGCACGTGCAAGCTGTGTCCAATTGCATTGTGCATGGGACCCTATTCGCCGGTCCCTAGCGGTGTACCAAATTCGAGCTCAATCGGCCCAGCCGTTTTCAAGATCTTGAAACGACCCCTCCACGTGCGCACGTGCAGTTGCATCTCAACCGTGACACATGGAAATACATACTAACTGACTTGTGCACGGCACCCTACTGATCGATCTCTAGATGTTTGCCGAATTTGAGTGCAATCGGTCCAGCCGTTCTTGAAATCTGGAAGCGTCACCCTGCACGTGCGCACGTGCAAGATGGGTCCAAACTGACTTGCGCACGGCACCCTACTAATCGGTCTCTAGCGGTGTACCAAATTTGAACTCAATCGGCCCGGCCGTTCTCGAGATCTGGAAGCGTCACCCTGCACGTGCGCACGTGCAGTTGCACCCCAATCGTGGCACATGGAAATACATACTAAATGACTGCAACCTACTGATCGGTGTCAAGCGTTATGCCAAATTTGAACACAATCGGTCCAGCCGTTCTCGAGATCTGGAAGCGTCACCCTGCACGTGCGCACGTGCAGTTGCACCCCTACCAAGACACATGGAAATGCATCGCCTGGAAAGTGTCTACCTCCATGCCAAGTTTTAGCGCAATCGGCCCAGTAATTACCGCGAGCTATTGCGCTTATTACAAAACAGGCACCTCTTGGCTTTGCACGTGGAACGTGCGTTAGGGGTCACCCATATGCATCGAGAGTAGCACACTATGTGAAAGAAGGGAAAAAGCTACCCCACACAAAAAAACCGCACGTGTATCAGCCCAGTGGTTGCCGAGATATAAGTCGTACAAAAACGTCCCCACGGCGGCCGGCCGCTATTTAGCAGTAAAATCGTGTCGCATCCTTCTATTAGAGGTATCCCCGTCACCTGTTCGTATACTGTCTGAGCAAAGGCCATACGTTACGGTCCAAACTCCATAGTGAGGCGGACATACGAATTTACGAGAGTTTAGCGACGAAATGATTCACTTAATTGTTAAGTAATGGGTACCATTAGGTAGACCATAAACTTTATCTAGCATCTCACCGTAGATGCAGTAAAAAGTGCTTTACTTTTCAATGTATGTAAAGACTTGCTCAGCTCAATCAGTTCACTCTGTATTGGCTCAAGCCGTATCATGCGAACGCAATACAAACTAGAGCACCGACAGCGCAGCGCTCCCCAACTCACTGCTCGCCCAGTCCACCCGGGCCGCCGCCACGACGGCCCCCCCCCCGCAAGTAGGCATCCCGCACTGCACCGACAGCCGCGGGCGACCAGCTGACCGGCCAGCTGACCGGCCAGCAGCCGGCGGGCGGCAAGCCACGGATGGCCGACCCGCCGGCGCGGCGAGGGAGGGGAGGGACGCAGCTGAAAGACCCGACTACATATATATCAAAGAATGATACATTATATGTAATCATCGATGACGCGACATAAATCTGCTTTATTGGGTTTAGCGGTGTAGTCTGTGATGCCATCACAATGAAAATAGCCTAGTTTTGTAGAGCATCAAATTCTGATTCCATAACGACTCTCGCTAGTCCATTTTCAATTGTAAATAAGCCTTTTATTGCGATGCAAAGTCCCGAAATGGTGCCGACGGCGGCCGGTCCCCCGATGGTACCATACCATAGATGGTAAACAGGTTAGTTCACATTCCCGCCGCTATGCGGGCGGCGGCGGCGCCACCTGTCCTCGTGTCCGCCTGACACCGTAACGATATAGGTCTGAGCTCAAATCTCGGTAATGTCGTGCTTTTTTACTATATTTCTCAAAAACGGCACCACGTGCAATAAAGTTGTATATATCATTGGAAAGAGCATCAAAAGTTGTATAACCTATCAACTTTTCACATAAATATATCTCAACTGTAAAAAGTTATTAAGCAGCAAAGACGCTCCCATTGACTTTCCATGTTAAAATTTTTCATTTTTAAACGAGCCTAAAAAGAACAAACGAATTTGCACAGCTTAAAGAAGCATAACAACATGTTCTATGGTCTTTTCTCAACAAGTCCTGGAAGTTTAAACAAAATCGTATCATATAATTTTGTACAATGAGCGAATGAAAAAGTCTCTGCAAAAATGCCCATTGACTTAACATGGGGAGCGAAAAAAGTTCAACTTTGACCTCGTGCAAAGTCACGTTACGAAGTTCTGAGGGGTATACGGCGCACACTAGCGTGTACCCAAACGTGTTTGCCATAAAATGCTGGGAAGAAAACCACCTCTTCCTTGGCTCGTTTTCCCGCTATTCGCGATCGCGCAAAAAGTGTCCAAAACCCCATTGACTTAACATGGGGAAAATGGAATCGCACGTGCCACGTGCCACGAGGTTTTAAGCGAGTAGCGACCGAAGCCATCAGGTAGATCGCCTGCGGGAGCCCATACACTGAAATTTTTAAGAAAATCGAGCCACAAGTTTAGGCCTGACCCAAGTTGCCCCAATTCGCGGCCAGACATGCAAAACATAGCCCGGAGAAGGACCGCTCCGGTTGTTTTTCAATAGAAAAACACAATTCTAACGAATAGTGTTTGTCTTTTCAAACAACCTGCGGTTACCAGCATCTGCGATGCTGGGCTCCGCATCGCGGGACCGCAGGTTGTTTGAGCAAGCACCTTTGTAAACGCAGCAAAAACGCCCGCCGCCAAACGAGAGGATGAGCCTTGCACGTGCAGACCGGAGTCGGTGTGTTACAAACTGACGTGCACGGCACCCTACTCGCTGATCTATAGCGGTGTGCCAAATTTGAGTGTAATCGGCTCGGCCATTTTCGAGATCTGGAAGCGTCACCCTGCACGTGCGCACGTGCAAGCTGTGTCCAATTGCATTGTGCATGGGACCCTATTCGCCGGTCCCTAGCGGTGTACCAAATTCGAGCTCAATCGGCCCAGCCGTTTTCAAGATCTTGAAACGACCCCTCCACGTGCGCACGTGCAGTTGCATCTCAACCGTGACACATGGAAATACATACTAACTGACTTGTGCACGGCACCCTACTGATCGATCTCTAGATGTTTGCCGAATTTGAGTGCAATCGGTCCAGCCGTTCTTGAAATCTGGAAGCGTCACCCTGCACGTGCGCACGTGCAAGATGGGTCCAAACTGACTTGCGCACGGCACCCTACTAATCGGTCTCTAGCGGTGTACCAAATTTGAACTCAATCGGCCCGGCCGTTCTCGAGATCTGGAAGCGTCACCCTGCACGTGCGCACGTGCAGTTGCACCCCAATCGTGGCACATGGAAATACATACTAAATGACTGCAACCTACTGATCGGTGTCAAGCGTTATGCCAAATTTGAACACAATCGGTCCAGCCGTTCTCGAGATCTGGAAGCGTCACCCTGCACGTGCGCACGTGCAGTTGCACCCCTACCAAGACACATGGAAATGCATCGCCTGGAAAGTGTCTACCTCCATGCCAAGTTTTAGCGCAATCGGCCCAGTAATTACCGCGAGCTATTGCGCTTATTACAAAACAGGCACCTCTTGGCTTTGCACGTGGAACGTGCGTTAGGGGTCACCCATATGCATCGAGAGTAGCACACTATGTGAAAGAAGGGAAAAAGCTACCCCACACAAAAAAACCGCACGTGTATCAGCCCAGTGGTTGCCGAGATATAAGTCGTACAAAAACGTCCCCACGGCGGCCGGCCGCTATTTAGCAGTAAAATCGTGTCGCATCCTTCTATTAGAGGTATCCCCGTCACCTGTTCGTATACTGTCTGAGCAAAGGCCATACGTTACGGTCCAAACTCCATAGTGAGGCGGACATACGAATTTACGAGAGTTTAGCGACGAAATGATTCACTTAATTGTTAAGTAATGGGTACCATTAGGTAGACCATAAATTTTATCTAGCATCTCACCGTAGATGCAGTAAAAAGTGCTTTACTTTTCAATGTATGTAAAGACTTGCTCAGCTCAATCAGTTCACTCTGTATTGGCTCAAGCCGTATCATGCGAACGCAATACAAACTAGAGCACCGACAGCGCAGCGCTCCCCAACTCACTGCTCGCCCAGTCCACCCGGGCCGCCGCCACGACGGCCCCCCCCCCCCGCAAGTAGGCATCCCGCACTGCACCGACAGCCGCGGGCGACCAGCTGACCGGCCAGCTGACCGGCCAGCAGCCGGCGGGCGGCAAGCCACGGATGGCCGACCCGCCGGCGCGGCGAGGGAGGGGAGGGACGCAGCTGAAAGACCCGACTACATATATATCAAAGAATGATACATTATATGTAATCATCGATGACGCGACATAAATCTGCTTTATTGGGTTTAGCGGTGTAGTCTGTGATGCCATCACAATGAAAATAGCCTAGTTTTGTAGAGCATCAAATTCTGATTCCATAACGACTCTCGCTAGTCCATTTTCAATTGTAAATAAGCCTTTTATTGCGATGCAAAGTCCCGAAATGGTGCCGACGGCGGCCGGTCCCCCGATGGTACCATACCATAGATGGTAAACAGGTTAGTTCACATTCCCGCCGCTATGCGGGCGGCGGCGGCGCCACCTGTCCTCGTGTCCGCCTGACACCGTAACGATATAGGTCTGAGCTCAAATCTCGGTAATGTCGTGCTTTTTTACTATATTTCTCAAAAACGGCACCACGTGCAATAAAGTTGTATATATCATTGGAAAGAGCATCAAAAGTTGTATAACCTATCAACTTTTCACATAAATATATCTCAACTGTAAAAAGTTATTAAGCAGCAAAGACGCTCCCATTGACTTTCCATGTTAAAATTTTTCATTTTTAAACGAGCCTAAAAAGAACAAACGAATTTGCACAGCTTAAAGAAGCATAACAACATGTTCTATGGTCTTTTCTCAACAAGTCCTGGAAGTTTAAACAAAATCGTATCATATAATTTTGTACAATGAGCGAATGAAAAAGTCTCTGCAAAAATGCCCATTGACTTAACATGGGGAGCGAAAAAAGTTCAACTTTGACCTCGTGCAAAGTCACGTTACGAAGTTCTGAGGGGTATACGGCGCACACTAGCGTGTACCCAAACGTGTTTGCCATAAAATGCTGGGAAGAAAACCACCTCTTCCTTGGCTCGTTTTCCCGCTATTCGCGATCGCGCAAAAAGTGTCCAAAACCCCATTGACTTAACATGGGGAAAATGGAATCGCACGTGCCACGTGCCACGAGGTTTTAAGCGAGTAGCGACCGAAGCCATCAGGTAGATCGCCTGCGGGAGCCCATACACTGAAATTTTTAAGAAAATCGAGCCACAAGTTTAGGCCTGACCCAAGTTGCCCCAATTCGCGGCCAGACATGCAAAACATAGCCCGGAGAAGGACCGCTCCGGTTGTTTTTCAATAGAAAAACACAATTCTAACGAATAGTGTTTGTCTTTTCAAACAACCTGCGGTTACCAGCATCTGCGATGCTGGGCTCCGCATCGCGGGACCGCAGGTTGTTTGAGCAAGCACCTTTGTAAACGCAGCAAAAACGCCCGCCGCCAAACGAGAGGATGAGCCTTGCACGTGCAGACCGGAGTCGGTGTGTTACAAACTGACGTGCACGGCACCCTACTCGCTGATCTATAGCGGTGTGCCAAATTTGAGTGTAATCGGCTCGGCCATTTTCGAGATCTGGAAGCGTCACCCTGCACGTGCGCACGTGCAAGCTGTGTCCAATTGCATTGTGCATGGGACCCTATTCGCCGGTCCCTAGCGGTGTACCAAATTCGAGCTCAATCGGCCCAGCCGTTTTCAAGATCTTGAAACGACCCCTCCACGTGCGCACGTGCAGTTGCATCTCAACCGTGACACATGGAAATACATACTAACTGACTTGTGCACGGCACCCTACTGATCGATCTCTAGATGTTTGCCGAATTTGAGTGCAATCGGTCCAGCCGTTCTTGAAATCTGGAAGCGTCACCCTGCACGTGCGCACGTGCAAGATGGGTCCAAACTGACTTGCGCACGGCACCCTACTAATCGGTCTCTAGCGGTGTACCAAATTTGAACTCAATCGGCCCGGCCGTTCTCGAGATCTGGAAGCGTCACCCTGCACGTGCGCACGTGCAGTTGCACCCCAATCGTGGCACATGGAAATACATACTAAATGACTGCAACCTACTGATCGGTATCAAGCGTTATGCCAAATTTGAACACAATCGGTCCAGCCGTTCTCGAGATCTGGAAGCGTCACCCTGCACGTGCGCACGTGCAGTTGCACCCCTACCAAGACACATGGAAATGCATCGCCTGGAAAGTGTCTACCTCCATGCCAAGTTTTAGCGCAATCGGCCCAGTAATTACCGCGAGCTATTGCGCTTATTACAAAACAGGCACCTCTTGGCTTTGCACGTGGAACGTGCGTTAGGGGTCACCCATATGCATCGAGAGTAGCACACTATGTGAAAGAAGGGAAAAAGCTACCCCACACAAAAAAACCGCACGTGTATCAGCCCAGTGGTTGCCGAGATATAAGTCGTACAAAAACGTCCCCACGGCGGCCGGCCGCTATTTAGCAGTAAAATCGTGTCGCATCCTTCTATTAGAGGTATCCCCGTCACCTGTTCGTATACTGTCTGAGCAAAGGCCATACGTTACGGTCCAAACTCCATAGTGAGGCGGACATACGAATTTACGAGAGTTTAGCGACGAAATGATTCACTTAATTGTTAAGTAATGGGTACCATTAGGTAGACCATAAATTTTATCTAGCATCTCACCGTAGATGCAGTAAAAAGTGCTTTACTTTTCAATGTATGTAAAGACTTGCTCAGCTCAATCAGTTCACTCTGTATTGGCTCAAGCCGTATCATGCGAACGCAATACAAACTAGAGCACCGACAGCGCAGCGCTCCCCAACTCACTGCTCGCCCAGTCCACCCGGGCCGCCGCCACGACGGCCCCCCCCCCCCCGCAAGTAGGCATCCCGCACTGCACCGACAGCCGCGGGCGACCAGCTGACCGGCCAGCTGACCGGCCAGCAGCCGGCGGGCGGCAAGCCACGGATGGCCGACCCGCCGGCGCGGCGAGGGAGGGGAGGGACGCAGCTGAAAGACCCGACTACATATATATCAAAGAATGATACATTATATGTAATCATCGATGACGCGACATAAATCTGCTTTATTGGGTTTAGCGGTGTAGTCTGTGATGCCATCACAATGAAAATAGCCTAGTTTTGTAGAGCATCAAATTCTGATTCCATAACGACTCTCGCTAGTCCATTTTCAATTGTAAATAAGCCTTTTATTGCGATGCAAAGTCCCGAAATGGTGCCGACGGCGGCCGGTCCCCCGATGGTACCATACCATAGATGGTAAACAGGTTAGTTCACATTCCCGCCGCTATGCGGGCGGCGGCGGCGCCACCTGTCCTCGTGTCCGCCTGACACCGTAACGATATAGGTCTGAGCTCAAATCTCGGTAATGTCGTGCTTTTTTACTATATTTCTCAAAAACGGCACCACGTGCAATAAAGTTGTATATATCATTGGAAAGAGCATCAAAAGTTGTATAACCTATCAACTTTTCACATAAATATATCTCAACTGTAAAAAGTTATTAAGCAGCAAAGACGCTCCCATTGACTTTCCATGTTAAATTTTTCATTTTTAAACGAGCCTAAAAAGAACAAACGAATTTGCACAGCTTAAAGAAGCATAACAACATGTTCTATGGTCTTTTCTCAACAAGTCCTGGAAGTTTAAACAAAATCGTATCATATAATTTTGTACAATGAGCGAATGAAAAAGTCTCTGCAAAAATGCCCATTGACTTAACATGGGGAGCGAAAAAAGTTCAACTTTGACCTCGTGCAAAGTCACGTTACGAAGTTCTGAGGGGTATACGGCGCACACTAGCGTGTACCCAAACGTGTTTGCCATAAAATGCTGGGAAGAAAACCACCTCTTCCTTGGCTCGTTTTCCCGCTATTCGCGATCGCGCAAAAAGTGTCCAAAACCCCATTGACTTAACATGGGGAAAATGGAATCGCACGTGCCACGTGCCACGAGGTTTTAAGCGAGTAGCGACCGAAGCCATCAGGTAGATCGCCTGCGGGAGCCCATACACTGAAATTTTTAAGAAAATCGAGCCACAAGTTTAGGCCTGACCCAAGTTGCCCCAATTCGCGGCCAGACATGCAAAACATAGCCCGGAGAAGGACCGCTCCGGTTGTTTTTCAATAGAAAAACACAATTCTAACGAATAGTGTTTGTCTTTTCAAACAACCTGCGGTTATGAGCGTACCCGTCAGGGTGCTCATAAACACCGAGCGGCCATCATGCTTCGAACTCGGACTGTTGTAACCGGGCCGCGTGCTCTCGCCACGCGGAATCCAACGCTCTACCAACTGAGCTACGAGACCGGGACCGGTCGATATTCCTGGATCGACTCCCTGTTTGTATTATAAGAGCCGCCCAACATTGAAAAAGGCTACGCCCGTGGATGTCAGTGACCTATTTTAGTGCTTTGCTTGGTTCGATCTGTCAATTTCTCTGTAAAGCTTCTACTATGGTGAGTTGTCTTTTTGTAGCTATTTTGAGACACAATAAAAAGCTGAAAACGCAACATTTAGGTTCTCAAAATGGCATATGGTTTGGTTTGGGTTCGGTGTGAAATTGGAAGTTTAAGTAAAAAGAAATGATAATTTAAAAGGAAATTGCCTTTTCGATCATTCCAAAAATGTTATGAATAATACGGTGTCGGATACAACGCTCATCCTTGAGCAAACACAGCATCCTATTCCATGCGTCAGAATAGGGGTTTGATGATGACCGTTGAGAACAACGTGAGTATATCGTCTTCCCGCGACTATCGGTCGCCGGCCGGGGTAACTTTTTCAAACATTCTCCACCCATGTATGTTACGGTGTTAAGTCACTAGCTATAATAATATATATAAATAAGCAGCATTTATCGACGAAAGCATAGGTTATCATGCAAACTACATTCGCGACAGGCGATTTTCTAGCACGCAATTATAGCGATAAAGTCATGAAAACGGTGAAAAAATCAGAGTTGGTGTCGTGTTCCTTTCGGGACGCTTTCGATGTTTTGTCGCAGACAGTTTATTTGATTTTTTTTTTCGCAGGGTAGACAAATTTCGCTGCAATATGATATGTAGAGCACAACAGGAGGACGAATCATCACAACGTATGAGAGTACCGAGTCTAGAAACGAACAAAGCTATAATGCCTACAGTGAGTTAGGTATAATGCCTGTACTCACAGTATTTCTGCTCATTGCAATACGACTTCTCTTAGGTAATAGGTATACACAGTTACACACGCTATCTTAAAACTTACAGCAACCTGCGATATTCAGTAGCATAACATTCAGTCCCCTCTATATATAGACAGGAATCAGGATATAATATTTATAACTATATATGTATAGGAGATACCCTTTTTCGCTACGACACAACTTGCGACGGGACATGTGTCGTAACTTGCGACATGTCGTAGATGGACTTGCGACGCCCTGGATCCTCCGGCCCTATAGTCTTCTAGCCCCCGCCGGCACAGGCCATTTTGCGTTCTTCGACGGCACAAGCGGGGGGGGGGGGGGTACGACCCCCTCGCGTTTGGCCCCCGATTGAGCTAGAGCGTCACGAAAAAAACGAGCGTGTTGCCTGTGACGAGAGGAAGCTGATTATATCCTAGGTCATCGGTTGACCTTCCAGGTCAGGTCAATGACCCCAAAAGTCGGGAAAATCGACACCTGTTAGAACGTCGTAAAGTCTGGCTCAAAGCTATTGCTATGGGTTTTTTCGGAGTGCTGATCACGAATACCTATAGGTATGCTTATTGCTTATAAGCATGTTATGTGCATATATATATATATATATATATATATATATATATATATATATATATATATATATATATATATATATATATACAGGGCCTCCTCTAAGGATTTTTCACTGGGTGGGCAAAATTTTCGCCACTTTCCCGCCCAAGGGCGGATCCAGCCACTTGCTTTGGGGTTCAACCAATTTCAAAACCTGTTACCGGGGGGGGGGGGGGGGGTGCGGGGATGAGACGAAATAAGCTGTGCCATTATTGGAAATAAGATGATAGTTAACGTTTGTCGTATGTTTTATGGTTAGCGATGCTCGAGCGATTCGTTCCAGATTACATGTACAGCCCTCAGCAGACTGCGTGGTAGGTATTCTTTTTCCGACAAAACTGATTATAATTCAAAAGTCATGTTATCAGTCGGTCGAAGTTCACTGCAAATAGATGCGCCATGCTCCACTCCTTCGATAGGGCCTATCAATAAACAAAGCATACCTACGCCTTGTGTGGCAACAAAATGTTTAAGTTCGTTTTGGGGGCAAATATAAACTTTTGGGTTTGTTGCCAAACTGGATGGAAAATGCATACGATGATAATGCCAATCTAAGCTGCGGAGTCTCGCGCATCTTTCTGTTACGATTTCCGAGTGCCCGATAGCATAGTATTCGCGTTATTCTCGGTTTTGTCGAAAAAAAGGATACCTACCACGCAGTCTGCAGAGGGCTGTACTTGCAGCCCTCCGCAAAAACTGCGTGGTAGGTATTCTTATTTCGACAAAACCGATACCTAATATCTCAAAGGTTATGATTATCAGTCGGTCGGAACACATTGCATATAGATGCGCCATGCTCCACCCCTTCGATTAATTCAGTCACTGAACAATGTGTACTCTTACCGTAGCAAAAAAGCAAAAGTTTGTTTTGGGGGAAATATAAACTTTTGTGTGTTGTTGTCAAACTAGATGGAAAATGTATACCAAAATAAGCCCAATCTAAGGTGCGGAGTCTCGCGCGTCTTGCTGTTACGATTTCCGAATGACCGTTAGCGTATTCGCGTTATTCTCGGTTTTGTCGAAAAAAGATACCTACCACGCAGCTTGCAGAGGGTTGTACCTTTATTGTACGTGCCTTTTCACTTACGAGACAATTACTTGATAACTCAAATATCGGCAGGGGCGTGGCCAAGGGGAGGGGCCACGGGGGCAATGGCCCCCTCCCTTGAGCGCAGAAGGCGCCATGGGGGCCCCACAGGCCCCGGGATATTTTTTTCTAACACTGGATAAAACGTATTTTACTCGGAAGCAAATTTATATCAATTCAAGTTTCATTTCTGTGGCCCTGGTTACCCGAGGTGCCCCTGATTACCCAATGGGTCCCTGCACTCATCCGAGGACCCCCGGTTTCCTGGGGCCTCTGGTCGCCCAGGGGGCCCCTGGTCGCTTGGGGGGAGCTAGTCGCCTGGGGGCCCCTGGTCACCTGGGGTTCTGGTCGCCTGGGCCCCTGCCCCCTGGTCGTCTGAAAGAACGTTTGTCACCTGCAGTGGCATAGCCAAGGAGGGGGCCAAAGGGACCATGGCCCCTCCTGGAAGCCAGGGGTCCTTGTTCCATAGGGGCCCCTGACTGACACAGTGGGCCCTTGGCGACGCAAAGGCCCTGCGGCAGATCCTTTGACACAGCTGAGTAGTTATTCTTTGGCCAAGAGAGACCCAATTTTAGAGCCTTGGGGCCCTATTGAAACCAGGGGGCCAGTTGGATGGGATGGGTCCAACTTGGGTCCAACGGTGTGTAAACAGAATCAATGCGTTCCGACTGTTGGTCTGACCCTATATCGGTTTGAGGGAGCTCGGATCGGATCCACTGTCGATCTGAGGGGCCCTTATCGGTTTAAGGAGGCCCTCAAATGACCTGAACGGGCCCTTAGTTTGTCTGAGAGGGCCCTACGTCGGCCTGACTGGGCCTCTGCAAGTGCAAGGGGCCTTTTGTCGGTCTGAGTGGCCCTAGACGGCTTATATGACCCTCAGACGGCTTACGAGGCTCTCATGGGCTATAGGGGCCTGTGACGGTCTGAAGAACCCTCATCCGACCTACGGGTCCTCAGACCGCCATCAGAACCGGCTGGCGACTCTATGAAGCTATTCGTGGGCCTGTCTAACAGGGGCCCATATACTGCTTACCCCCTCAGTTCTAACATTGTTTGTTAATGAATATTTTTTCCATTTATTTGGGCCCCATCCAAAAAAATATTGGATGCAACCCGATGGCTTTTTGGATTTTGAGGGGGTTATCTTGCGCCCTTGTGCGTTTAGCCCCCTCCTTGAGGAAATCCTGGCTACGCTCCTGAATATCGAGCAACCAGAAAACTTTTTTTGACCTTCAAACAGCATCCAGTTTGCTTAAAGGGACCCTCCCACCTTAACATTAGTTTTGAGTTGAGATAGCCAAGTTTGCGGCCAGGCTCAGAAACCACCATTTATCCTGGTCGCAACCCCCGCAGCTTTATGGTGTTCAAGAAATTTCTTCCCTTTACTTGCAGGGTGGGACCAGCGTGGTCCCTATCTCTTAACCATTACGGGAATCTGATGACGTCATCAGGCTTTCGAACCTCCGTTAAATGTTTGACTAAAACGTTTTGTAGCACGCGGTGGTATATGTTGCTTTGCGCGCAACAAATGCCGCACTTTCAAATAAAGTCGCTAGGAACAGCGGAGATCCCAAAAAGTAAACAAAAGTAAAAGTCTAATATCTTGAAAACCGGTGAATATTTTTCGATGAAATTTGGTAGATATTCGTTTTTGCTCTTTCTGAACCGAGCGACATCACTTTCATGCCAATTCATTAACTTTTTTGAAGGTGGGAGGGTCCCTTTAAGACCGGAAAGGTAGTACCGGACGTCCGGCCGGACCTTTATTTTTGCATTTGCTTCTGGGTGGGCAAATCGACGCCACTGGGTGGGCAATTGTGGCGACTGGGTGGGCATTTGCCCACCCAGTGGGTATGTTAGAGGAGGCCCTGTATATATATATATATATATATATATATATATATATATATATATATATATATATATATATATATATATATATATATATATATATATATATATGCAATAGGCATGCCATTCATACTTTGGACCTACCTCCCCCCGCCGCTCAGCAACTTTGACTGCCGGGGATCGAGCCGGCCATGAGTCCCCCGCGGCCCTGAGCAAAGAACGCTACCGACGACGCGGGTAGGCCTATATATTGCCTTGGACTGGACGACGCCACATTCGAAGCGTCGCGGGCGCGGCACGCGAAGTTGATGCCAGCGCTGCCAGATATTCTACTGAAATTGTACCATTTGATCCAGTAGATAAAATATTCCTACTAAAATTGGTGCATTCTTGCATGCATTTGGTGTTGGGAGTTTACTTTTCGGTAAATTTGTGTTTCCTTTGGTAGGGTTTTCCCTAAAAATGGTAGGGTTTCCTGTAAATTCCTGTTTTGGTGATCAATTTCACTTATTTTGGTAAAACAAATTAATGTTTTGGTGCTAGCCTACCAATATTGATTAAAGATGTCACATTTGGTGAATATTTACCGCATTTGGTGCATTTTTACAGTTTTTGGATCTGGCAAAATATGGAAGCAAAAAACAGCGGAAATGACGCTAAATAAATATTCAAGTCATATATGATCATTTTTATATTTTTTGTTTACAATTATTTATTCAAATGCTAAAAAATAAAAAACTTGATCTTTGTGACTTTTATTTTATATTTTTATCATTTTTACCTTATTTTTAATGACGTCAGTATTGTTGAAGTTTACAGATTAGGCCGCCATAATTATCCTCACGTTGAAACTCACGCCCACGCCATTTTGTTCCGGTAACGATTGGAGAGGAGTCAGGGAATCACATATCGTCGAGCGAAGGAAGTACTAGAGCAAGTAGCATATTTTAGCAACATCTGTTACATAAGAAGTGAGTAGAAAATGCGTCTTGCTACCTCAAGCTGCGTAGTAGCAGCTTTACTAGGTGCAGCTTAGCTAATCGTAAGCGCGCCACGTTAGTCTCGTTTCCAAGTTTGTGGGTTTGGTCTCATTTTCGTCTCATTCTTGTCTCTTCAGTAATCTTTTGTACTGATATCTTTCTTGCGTTTTGTTTCCTAGATTTCATACTGTTATCATTGTTGAAAAGTTGAAAAATTAAGCATAAGCCAGACTGCAAAACTTAGCAGGTTTTGATGAGATTTTGGGCACGCGTCTTTCTTGAAGCCTTAAGGCCGAGCTACACTATGCGTTTTCTGCGTTCGTTTTTTGCGAGTTTGTGTGATATGCGTAATACCATTCTAGAAAGAAACAACATTACGTTTTTGTTATATTTTTCATATAAAGTTTTAATTAATATAAACAATTTTATTAAATTTTATATAAATATATAAGAATGTATATTAGTAATAACCTTTTTTTCTGGAACGATATTATGCAAATCACTTACACTTGCAAAAAATGCACGCAGAAAACGCATAGTGTAGCCAGGCCTTTACTGAGGCGTGCATTAGTGAAACCACTCTTTTAGGTGATTTTTTAAAACCTTTGCCTATTAAATCACACATTTTCTATAGTCAGAATCTACTCCTCCATGCCAAGTAACGTGGAAACCATCATGAAGCTCTCAAAACGAAGAACTGACCTTCCTGTGCCTAAATATTTCCTTGATGGAATGCCCATCCAGTCTGCGACTTCACATGTTGACCTTGGTGTAACCTTTAATGTCAGATAGGGCAAACTAGGCTTCTTGAATCTAAAATGGAGGCATCAAAAAATTGATTCTTCATGACCATATTTAGGCATAAATGTAGACCATTTCGTAATCATAAATTATCTAAAAATAAGCCAAAGTATAAAAGCACTACAGCAATGAAAATCAGGGGTTTAAAAATTTCATCTTGCTATTTTACAAAAAAAATGTTACTTGTTAAGTACCTATGCAATTCATGATATAAAAATGACATTGTGTGATTTTCCCAAAACAGGTTTTACTTGGTGGACAGTGGGTCTGTCTTTTTCCCATTCACAAGGCTAAAGTGACAATTTCTTAGTTGTACTTGTGAGGTAACACTTTTTGCATACCTAAATAACCCACCACATTTTTCTAGCTATTAGAAGAAAAATCTCACTGTCATGGGCCTTTTTTCAACCATAACAAACAATACATTTGAAATCAAAAGTGTACCGAAATGAATAAAAAATTGATTCCATGCCCATATTTGGTCATGGCTCCTCCCACCAGAATCAAATTATTGGTGCCTCCATATTTTGATCCCAGAAGTCTAGTTTGCCCAACTGATGTAGACCTGAAGTTCGATGAGCACGTCCAATCCAATCCACTGTCCACAGGGCTGGATGGGCTGGCTCACAATCTTTTGATATCTACAGTCTGTAGATCTTCTGAATTCATGTTTTTCCTTATTACCACTCATATTCACTCAATAATTAAATATTGTTCATGCGTCTGGTCCACTGGATATTCTAAAGACTTGCCATCTATTGGAAAATGTGCAAAGAAAATGGACGAAACACATGTATTCAGTGTATTCTTTTGTTTCTTAATAAACGTGATGATGATGATGACATCTCCGGGTTGTGCAACTTAAGTTATGGCGATCGTCTAAAAACACTTGACTAGTAGGGGCAGGTGGAGTAAGACTGCCCAGCGAGCAAAATGGACCACCAGCCTTCCCGGCTGAACCGCTGCTGTTATCTACTGCCTTATGTACTCACTATCTTTGTTTTCCTTCGTAACAATGGCCACTATGAGCTCATGCGGCTAGGATGCATAGCTTTGAGTTATTGAGAAAAGTGTTGTTTTTCATCAAACCGATCGATCTAATATAAGAAGTCTAGGGGTGATTTAATTTCGACGCCTTTCTTGCATAATTAGTGTCTATTAGCCGGACGCCGGTCCTGTAGCTCAGTTGGTAGAGCGTTGGACTCCGCGTGGTGAGAGCACGCGTTCCCGGTTATGACAGTCCGGGTTCGAAGCGCCACGGGCGCTCGACATTTATGGGCTTCCTGACAGGTATGGTTGCGGTTGGTGGCAGGCCGTAGCCAGGCGAAGTCAGTGAGGGGACCGGCCGTGCGCGGCTTTGTGCGCACGTTAAACTTTGGACTCTAAGGCCGCGTTCGATGTCTCCTCGGACGAAGAACATTCTACGCAGAATATTCTATTTTGCGTTCGATGAAGCACACAGGCGGACGACGAGACCGGCCATTTTGTGCGCCACTTACACAATGTTCGAAAAAGGCCCAAGTTTACGTTTCTATAGAGACCGCGCACAAATGTCAACAACTTCTGCAAACAGCTGCTACGACGAAGATTCTACGTGACGTCACGTAGAATCTTTGCCGTCCGTGCGACATCGAACGCCATTTCGGGCCCGGACGGCATAGAATCTTTGCCGTGCGGGAGACATCGAACGCGGGGTAAATTCTGCCATAGAATCGGAATTGCGCGATCGGAGGGTAGAGGGCAGGGTCATCGCAACAAGCTTCGCTTAGCGGTGGCTCTGTCCTTGTGAATCCTTCCCATCAAAAGGTTCGGACTAAATTTATAAGAAAAATTTACACGTTAATGAAAAGAACAATGTTATAGTCTTGGTAATGGTAACTCTTGAGGACAGGCAAGGTTTCGCAATGTTGGGCTTCACAAGTGAACAAGAGGTGAATAGTAGGTGGTTCCAGGAAAAAGAAGGTGAAGTTGATTTTACCTCCCAACTTTGGTGCCCTGACACCGCCTATGAATTACGTCTCTAAAGTGAGGCATTTTATCACATGTTTTGTAACGTGATAAGACCATTCCTAACCCATTTCAGTGACCGCACTAACTAAAAACTGATTTATTATGCATTTTGTGTGCCTCCAAAATCAAATTACCTGTATCTGCCAATGATTCTTTGAAACGCTCATTTTGATGATTTTGCCAAAAAGCAGCCATGGTTAACAGTTTTAAAAGCATCTACAATGTGAACTTTTAGCCCCTCTACTGCCCTATTTACTTTTTTTTTCAAAATGTAGATCATGTTGAGTGCAGTCCATTGTTATTTGAATTTTGAAACTCGTCCGGCCAAATCTCGAGATGTCAAGGGGGATCGTTAACAGTCGCCCCCCCCCCCCATCAGTATAGGGGTAGCCAGGAGCCTGCCACTAATAGGATAAATAATTTCGGCACAAGACAAGAACAACCTAAGCTGACTTCACTCGCTACCCACACTACATTCCAATTATATAGCAGAGTTGTTGACTGGTACATATGTAATGTTCAACAGGTCTTATGGAATTAATAACTTAAAACCAGGGATGCGGAGCCGTGGAAATTTCAGACGGCTCCGGCTCCGGCTCCGGCTCCGGAGAAAAAAATCGGCTCCGGCTCCGGCTCCGGCTCCGGGTGAAATGTTATGGCGGCTCCGGCTCCGGCTCCGGCTCCGAGTAAAATGGTCCGGCTCCGGCGGCTCCGGCTCCGACTCAGTACATCCCCTACGCAATCAATTAAATACGGGTGGAAGAAAAATTGGATTGGTTATACGCGTTACTCTTTGCCATGACCGGCTCACCGCGTCCCCGCGCAAACGCACCTCGGAGAGAACTGGCAGAACAAAGGGCTAGGAAGCGATGGCATTGGAAACGCAGTCGCCGCGAATCGGAGTTCAGTGAACCATCGTAAGCTGACACCCGTCTCGGCTGCATTGGGGGGTGAGGGGTGTGTGTGTGTGGGATGAGACGGTGCTGGGAGTCGCAGTCCACTGCACTGGTTTGAAAACAATGGCCGTCACCTGATGACTGGTCCTCGTGTTCTGGGGATGCAGTAGACGTGGGGGGGGGGGAAGAGCAAACAGGAAGTTGTTTGCGTACTGTGGGATACTGGGGATATTCGGATTTTTTCATTCACTTGATGGCCCATGACGTAAGTACCATAACCCGGCCGGGCCCGGGGGGTAATCCCAACCACCGCAGCCCGGGGGGGGGGGCGTTTTTCGCCCCCCTGTCTAACTCCGTAAATACGGGAGCTACGGAAACAAAAGCGATGCCAAACGAAAGGTCCTTACGAGACGATTCTAATGCACCTAAAATTTTTGACCTCAGGTCAATTTTCAAGGTCAGAGGTCAAGGTCAAAGGCCAAAACCGGCACATGTGTAGTGATCTCAAAGTAAGCCTTTTAGCGGACGGCAGGCTGCATCAAACCGGCAAAATTGGGTGTCAGACGAAAGAAGAGAATCTGAGGATTCTGAAAATGTGCTCCAAATCAAAGGTCAAGGTCAAGGTCACGCTAAAAATTGACCTCAAACTTGGCACTTTTTCGCACATCTTGCGTGCTAACTTCCAAGATGTTTTGAAATGTTTTGAGGCTTATCAGTTCCCTATTTGTGGTTCATCTTACGATACAAGGCCGCTCAAAGGTCAAGGTCACAGAAGAGTATCCCTGCTAGAGGCTATTTCACTGATTCAAGTTAGTAATAATAAATAATACAATTTTGCCATCCGGAAGCTCTAAATGAAGGCTTAGAGGAAAATAGATGCCAAATTCGTGATCAGCGGGTACAAATCCATCATAAACGACCTTTCATGTGTCAAGGTCAACCAGAGGTCATTCGAGGTCACATGAGGTCAACATGAAACTTGACCTTTTCCGAACAAAATATATCATTCGACGCGGCTTGACAAGGCGAATGCGATGGTACCACTGCCGTAGCTCTAGGACCATTTTTGTCGAAGTTATTTGCGAAAAACTAAAACCACATTTCGGGGTCGTTGACCTGACCTCTGACCTCAGGTCATCAAAACTATTTTTCTATTTTTCTCTAGGTCAAACGCTACACAGCTGTGCTCGTAATTTGTCTTTATCTCTAAAACTCTATTTTTAGCAGCTATTTGAAGTTTGCGTCTGTGACGCCGAAGTTTGCCGTGCAGGGGTCTAGAAAAATGAACCTTGTGACGTCATCAAGGGGGCTAGGTCCAAATTTTTTACTTCAGAAGATGTCAAATTGATGGGAGAAAAGGTACTGAAAGTTTCGCCTTCCTATCCCTAAGCGTTCGGGAGTTATCGCAACTATTCGCCAGGGGGGGGCGAAAAACGCCCCCCCCCCGGGCCCGCGAGGGATATGTTTTACTGCCTTGTACAGGGTGTCCCATAAGTTCGTTCTCACCTAAATTTTACGTTTTTAGGCTCTCTTGCTTAAAGGCACGCTGAAATTGGTTCGTAACTGAGCTTACGTGGTTGCCATGGCTGGTAGAAATATGCTCCACAGTAGCTAATTTCTGTAGGCAAAATAGTTTTTGCTAGAGAGCCCGCTTCCTACAGAGACGGCTCACGCCGCAACATA
The DNA here is from genome assembly GCF_019059575.1 of Amphibalanus amphitrite. Classification (NCBI taxonomy): domain Eukaryota; kingdom Metazoa; phylum Arthropoda; class Thecostraca; order Balanomorpha; family Balanidae; genus Amphibalanus; species Amphibalanus amphitrite. The sequence goes on from NW_024883585.1 coordinate 66,752, forward strand.
GAGGTCTCTGATACGGGTACGTCAGTATTTAGTCAGCACGTGACCATTCGCGACAATTGAGGGTGATTGAGGCCTACCAGTCTGTAGCCAATGTCCATCGCTAACTCTACGCACAGTCAGCAGGTGTCGCCGATGATTTGTCGGGAGTCAATCACTGCAAGTTTATCCTCTTTCCAGTCAGCCCTCAGGAGTGAGCCAAGTGGCCAAAACTGTGTGGCGCCAAAGTGGCCATCAAAAAGGTCAAAGAGTTAGAAAGTTGGTAAGCAGACTTTTCAGGATGGATTACCAGCTGTCTAAGAGGGTTCTTTCGGGGTACATAACTCAAGGTGACTTAAGCTTTGCTTACCGGAGGGCACAAAACAGTCAAAAACGTCTTAAAATGGCCAAACATGAGTTTCGTTATGCCTGCGGCTAAACAAAACTAGAGGGTTGATGACATCAACCAGGTCATCTGGACTAACTAGTCCACGATCGAGATGAAACACTCGTCCAAACCCGAAAACAACCCCATAAGGGCGAAGGAGGAGGCCTCCGTTTCGTCCCGTTATGTTCCTATGCAAAAGGCCAGGGTCACTGTGTTGTGGGGTTATAGGCGTTCTGGAGTTGACCAAGTTGCAAGTGGCAACCCAGAAACAGTTTTGGGAAGCAGAATGCTTTCCAAGAACATCTAGGAGGAGTTTCAGCCCTCAAGCTGAACTCAAACCACGAGTATGAACACATTTATAGAGGAGAAAATGGCATTCGGGAGGTCGTAGGCCCATCTTCAGGCAAGACAGTGCATCAGTGCACAGGCCAAGCAAAGCTTAAAAGCGGTGCAAGGAGACTGTGACAGGCGTTTGTGGCAAGATCACATGCCAGGCACCTCATCGGATCAAAATTTCATAAAAATTTGTTGGTTGTGCTGAAATTGAGGCTCGTCGAAGCGTAGCGCTGTTCCAGCCTCGAGGAGCTCATGGCGCATGTCAAGTCAGTCTGGGTTAACTTTAAGCCTGCTATGCAGCCAAACATGCCGGTTGGCATGCCGCAGCATGTATTCATGTGTTTGCCTATTAAATGGGGAGC